>NW_024609795.1:380000-417500 GCF_018296145.1 Oncorhynchus tshawytscha
CTGTCCCTCTCCTCTCCTGTCCCTCTCCTTCTCCTGTCCCTCTCCCTCCTCTCCTGTCCCTCTCCTCTCCTGTCCCTCTCCCTCTCCTGTCCCTCTCCTTCTCCTGTCCTTCTCCTGTCCCTCTCCTTCTCCTGTCCTCTCCTTCTCCTGTCCCTCTCCTCCCTATCCTGTCCCTCTCCTTCTCCTGTCCTTCTCCTGTCCCTTTCCTTCTCCTGTCCCTCTCCTCCCCTCCCTCTCCTGTCCTTCTCCTGTCCCTCTCCTCCTGTCCCTCTCTCTCCTCCCTCTCCTGTCCCTCTCCTTCTCCTGTCCCTCTCCTTCTCCTGTCCCCTCCTTCTCCTGTCCTTCTCCTGTCCCTCTCCTTCTCCTGTCCCTCTCCTTCTCCTGTCCCTCTCCTGTCCCTCTCCTGTCCCTCTCCTTCTCCTGTCCTTCTCCTGTCCCTCTCCTCTCCTGCCCCTCTTCTCTCCTGTCCCTCTCCTGTCCCTCTCCCCTCCTGTCCTTCTCCTGTCCCTCTCCTCTGCTGTCCCTCTTCTCTCCTGTCCCTCTCCTGTCCCTCTCCTTCTCCTGTCCCTCTCCTTCACCTGTCCCACTCCTTCTCCTGTCCTTCTCCTGTCCCTCTCCTCTCCTGTCCCTCTGCTTCCACTCTGTGGTGTGAACATTCATATTTGGCATGGTTTGTAATGAGAGTCATCTGTCTCAGGCCCTGTCCTCTGACTCAGCCTGGTTAGGACCAGCAGCACACAAGCAACATTAGGGGCACAGAGCAGCTCCTAACACCCCTGTCACACTTCACATAAGGGAATCAGGTTGTGCTGGAGGGGGGGGGGTCACTGTTGATCAAACACATAATATGTCTTGTGTTCCGTATAACAAGCTCCTCTCTCCCTCTCTGTTACTTGCACTCAGTGGCCTCGGGCATGTGTGTGTGTGTGTGTGTGTGTGTGTGTGTGTGTGTGTGTGTGTGTGTGTGTGTGTGTGTGTGTGTGTGTGTGTGTGTGTGTGTGTGTGTGTGTGTGTGTGTGTAATCAGATTTACAGCGAGGTACAGCCATGCAGACCTCACGCCATCTAACTCAATTCGCTCCCAATTGTATTGAGATCTGCTGTCTGTGGTCATTCAGCCTCTATCTGCTTCACACTGAGTCCCACAGACATGGGCACACACACACTCATACTGTACAACCGTGCACACACACAGATACATAAATGCATGCACACACACAGCTGCCAAAACATAGACACACGCACGCACACAGACACAGACACACACATTCAGACACACACACACTGATGAATGCAGAAGCACAGCTGAGTACCGGGAATTGGTCTCATTTTATGAGATTTGTCACGTACACATTTGTGACATAGCTGGAGCCTGTTAGACAGCGAGAGGATTGTGGTTCAGTTGTAGTCATCTCCCCCTCCCTCCCTCCCTCCCTGTCAGATGGTTTCTACTCACCCCTGCAATGATGTGGTGGGAGACCCCGTTTCCGTTGGTCATCTCTGGGGAGCTGGAGGTGTGGCGGGAGGAGGGGGACGTACTGAGGTCCACGGCTGGCGGGGTGGGGGGTGTCTCTGGCCTCTCCCGGGAGATTACCAGCACACCTGTGGAAGGGTGAGGTCGGTCAGAGTACCTAACACCTGTGGGTGTGTGATCTGATTAGAGGGATTGATTGGCAGTGTGTTACAGCTATGGGTTCACCCACTCTTCTCTTTGTGTGTGTGTGTGTGTGTGTGTGTGTGTGTGTGTGTGTGTGTGTGTGTGTGTGTGTGTGTGTGTGTGTGTGTGTGTGTCGTCACCCACCTGTGTGTGGCGAGGCCGGGGAGGCGGGCACTATGACAGCTGTGCCATCATCAGCCATGCGGAGCTGCCGGGCGCGCTTGAAGGGTATAGGAGAGAGCGTGAGGGTGGGGGGTGGCCGTGCACCCCTGTCCCGCCCGTTGACACACCCCCGGGGGAGCATTAGGTCCAATGGCTCATCCAGGGACAGCATGGCTGCAGCCCACGGACCTCCCGCCTGCACAGACAACCAATCAGAGAAGGTCAGGTATTCAGTAGTGATGGTGGGAAACATTTATACACTTCCATATTGGGATATTATTTGGGGTAATACATCGTATCGTTTTGACGATATGGTAATATTATTTTGCTCTAGGTGGCCGTACCTGCCTGGACCAAAACTCCTTCATAACTTGTTCACTGTCTTCTTTTGAAATAGGGACACAATTTGTTTTCAGCACTTTATTTCCATGACTGATCAGAACTCATTTTCTCATGTCTCTCTCTGTCTCTCTGCAGCAGACATAGTGAGCAATATGTTTGGAACATCCAATCACAAAATCACAGTATCAAATCGCAATACATTTTGTATCAGCACCAAAGTATCGTGAAAATATAATATTGTGAGGTCCCTGGAAATGGCCAGTCCTAGTATTCAGCCAATCATACTTGGAGAGAGTGGCCAGCCCTAGTATTCAGCCAATCATACTTGGAGAGAGTGGCCAGCCCTAGTATTCAGCCAATCATACTTGGAGAGAGTGGCCAGCCCTAGTATTCAGCCAATCATACTTGGAGAGAGTGGCCAGCCCTAGTATTCAGCCAATCATACTTGGAGAGAGTGGCCAGCCCTAGTATTCAGCCAATCATACTTGGAGAGAGTGGCCAGCCTAGTATTCAGCCAATCATACTTGGAGAGAGTGGCCAGCCCTAGTATTCAGCCAATCATACTTGGAGAGAGTGGCCAGCCCTAGTATTCAGCCAATCATACTTGGAGAGAGTGCAATGGCTCTATTCCCACAGACTTCCGACCTGCACAGAGATAGTGGTTAGAGTGATGGGTCAGTAACCAGAAGGTTGCAAGATGGAATCCCCGAGCTGACAAGGTAAACATGTGTCATTCTGCCCCTGAACAAGGCAGTTAACCCACTGTTCCTAGGCCGTCGTTGAAAATAAGAATTTGTTCTTAACTGACTAGCCTGGTTAAATACAGGTTAAATAAAATAAATATTGAATGTGGGTTTTAATATCAAATACACTTATTTCATATAATATTACCAGTAAATGACTGGTTTGGTCAATGCCAATGATTTATACTGTAACAGCAAAGTAATTCAGTGTTTTTAACAACTTGTAATAATGTGATGACCAATGAACAGAGCGAGTCAGTAAAGGTGTGGTTAAGTAATGGCTCTGTTTAATACAGGGACAGGTTAGAGGATGACCTCTGTTTAATACAGGGACAGGTTAGAGGATGACCTCTGTTTAATACAGGGACAGGTTAGAGGATGACCTCTGTTTAATACAGGGACAGGTTAGAGGATGACCTCTGTTTAATACAGGGACAGGTTAGAGGATGACCTCTGTTTAATACAGGGACAGGTTAGAGGATGACCTCTGTTTAATACAGGGACAGGTTAGAGGATGACCTCTGTTTAATACAGGGACAGGTTAGAGGATGACCTCTGTTTAATACAGGGACATGTTAGAGGATGACCTCTGTTTAATACAGGGACAGGTTAGAGGATGATCTCTGTTTAATACAGGGACAGGTTAGAGGATGACCTCTGTTTAATACAGGGACAGGTTAGAGGATGACCTCTGTTTAATACAGGGACAGGTTAGAGGATGACCTCTGTTTAATACAGGGACAGGTTAGAGGATGACCTCTGTTTAATACAGGGACAGGTTAGAGGATGACCTCTGTTTAATACAGTTACAGGTTAGAGGATGACCTCTGTTTAATACAGTTACAGGTTAGAGGATGACCTCTGTTTAATACAGGGACAGGTTAGAGGATGACCTCTGTTTAATACAGGGACAGGTTAGAGGATGACCTCTGTTTAATACAGGGACAGGTTAGAGGATGACCTCTGTTTAATACAGGGACAGGTTAGAGGATGACCTCTGTTTAATACAGGGACAGGTTAGAGGATGACCTCTGTTTAATACAGGGACAGGTTAGAGGATGACCTCTGTTTAATACAGGGACAGGTTAGAGGATGATCTCTGTTTAATACAGGGACAGGTTAGAGGATGATCTCTGTTTAATACAGGGACAGGTTAGAGGATGACCTCTGTTTAATACAGGGACAGGTTAGAGGATGACCTCTGTTTAATACAGGGACAGGTTAGAGGATGACCTCTGTTTAATACAGGGACAGGTTAGAGGATGACCTCTGTTTAATACAGGGACAGGTTAGAGGATGATCTCTGTTTAATACAGGGACAGGTTAGAGGATGACCTCTGTTTAATACAGGGACAGGTTAGAGGATGACCTCTGTTTAATACAGGGACAGGTTAGAGGATGACCTTTGTTTAATACAGGGACAGGTTAGAGGATGACCTCTGTTTAATACAGGGACAGGTTAGAGGATGACCTTTGTTTAATACAGGGACAGGTTAGAGGATGACCTCTGTTTAATACAGGGACAGGTTAGAGGATGACCTCTGTTTAATACAGGGACAGGTTGGAGGATGACCTCTGTTTAATACAGGGACAGGTTAGAGGATGACCTCTGTTTAATACAGGGACAGGTTAGAGGATGACCTCTGTTTAATACAGGGACAGGTTAGAGGATGACCTCTGTTTAATACAGGGACAGGTTAGAGGATGACCTCTGTTTAATACAGGGACAGGTTAGAGGATGACCTCTGTTTAATACAGGGACAGGTTAGAGGATGACCTCTGTTTAATACAGGGACAGGTTAGAGGATGACCTCTGTTTAATACAGGACAGGTTAGAGGGGACAGGGACAGGTTAGAGGATGACCTCTGTTTAATACAGGGACAGGTTAGAGGATGACCTCTGTTTAATACAGGGACAGGTTAGAGGATGACCTCTGTTTAATACAGGGACAGGTTAGAGGATGACCTCTGTTTAATACAGGGACAGGTTAGAGGATGACCTTTGTTTAATACAGGGACAGGTTAGAGGATGACCTCTGTTTAATACAGGGACAGGTTAACTACACTGCCTTACCCATAACTGCACTGCCTTACCCATAACTACACTGCTTTACCCATAACTACACTGCCTTACCCATAACTACACTGCTTTACCCATAACTACACTGCCTTACCCATAACTACACCGCCTTACCCATAACTACACCGCCTTACCCATAACTACACTGCCTTACCCATAACTACACCGCCTTACCCATAACTACACTGCCTTACCCTGCCTCCTAGCAATGCACATGCACACTCAAACGAAACACACACTGTCCTCCCTCCTCCCTCCCTCCCCCTCCCCACCACACTGTCTTCCCTCCCCCCCCCCCCCCACACGCCCCCCACACACACTGTCCTCCCCCTTCCCTACACTCTCCTCCCCCTTCCCTACACTGTGCTCCCCCTCCCCACCACACTGTCCTCCCCCCCCCCCCCCTCCACACACACACATTGACCTCCCCCACACATACACACTCTCCCAGTGTCCCCTCCCTCCTGTGACCTTTGCTCACACACTCTTCCACAGGAATGTCTACAATCCAATCCAGATGCTCACCCTGACCCCTCCACCCCACTACCTCCCTCCGGCCACTGCCCTCTAGCCCCCCTGGCCAGCACCTCCCAATCGCTATCGACCTTGCAGCCCCACTGCATGACCCCCCTCTCAGCCCATCAGCCCCCACTCAGTTCCACTTTACACACACACACACAAACACAAACACACACAGAAACACAGAGTACATTTTGACAGAATTCTGCATGCGGAGTCTCAATTGGGTGTTTGTCCCATTTTGTGAATTATTGGTTGGTGAGTGGACCCCAGACCTCACAACCATAGAGGGCAACTCTCTCTCTCTCTTTCTCTCTCACTTTCTCTCTCACTTTCTCTCTCTCTCTCTATGCCTCTCTTAATTCAATTTCAATGTCTCTCTCTGTCCCTCTCTCTCTCTCTCCTCCCTCAGTCACAGTACTGTCTATATTTCTGCCACACAGCTCTAATACACACACTGATCTACTCCTGCCCCCAGCTAACACATAAACAAACACACGCACAAGCAATTATCCTACTGTAATTTCCACAAATCCTGCCCCGGCTTCTCTCTCCCTCTCCTTTCTCTCTCTCTCTCTCTCTCTCTAAAACACACACTCACTCTCTCTCTTTCTCTCTCTCTCTGTCACACACACACCCCCACACATACTCACACTCACTCACTCATACACATAGTTACACAAACACAGAGCTGCGCAGTGGCAGTGCAGAACTGAATGGTGGGTCTTTGAGAGCGAGTTTGGCCAGGGGCCACATGAGGAGAAGCTGTGTCTGGGAGGGGTCACCAAGTTCAGCCACCCCACCGCCACAACCCAGCCCAGGGGGATAACAGGCCTGATCAGCAGGAGATAGCAGGGGATGACACACACACAGGAGGGAAAACACACACACAGAGCGGAACACACACACCCACATAAACACACACAGGAGGGAAAACACACACATAGGAGGGAAAACACACACACAGAGAGCGGGACATACACAAACAGAGCGGGACACACACACACACATACACACACACACACAGGAGGGAAAACACACAGAGAGCGGGACACACACACACAAAGAGCACTCAACTAACAGAGAGCGGGATTCACACACACAAACTCTGCAGAGTTACCACAAGACCTGTGTTCTAATCTAAAGACACAAATAACCGACATTTGGAGACCTGTAACATAACCTAGTGGAGATCTGTAACATAAACTAGTGGACAACTGTAACATAACCTAGTGGAGATCTGTAACATAAACTAGTGGACAACTGTAACATAACCTAGTGGAGACCTGTAACATAACCTGGTGGAGACCTGTAACATAACCTAGTGGAGACCTGTAACATAACCTAGTGGAGACCTGTAACATAACCTAGTGGAGACCTGTAACATAACCTAGTGGAGACCTGTAACATAACCTAGTGGAGACCTGTAACATAACCTAGTGGAGACCTGTAACATAACCTAGTGGAGACCTGTAACATAACCTAGTGGAGACCAGAACATAACCTTGCTGCAGAAAGGACCTGTAACATAACCTGGTGGAGACCTGTATCATAACCTAGCTGCAGAAAGGTAACATAATAGTGGAGACCAGATCATAATGTCTTGCTGGAGAAAGGTAACATAACCTAGTGGAGACCTGTAACATAACCTAGTGGAGACCTGTAACATAAACTAGTGGACAACTGTAACATAACCTAGTGGAGACCTGTAACATAACCTAGTGGAGACCTATAACATAACCTAGTCAGATGTAAGTGGAGGGGAGTCCTTCATACATTTTTCAAAGCACAGCAATACAAACCATATGTGTTGGAGGTACAGATCATAATGTCTTGCTGCAGAAAGGTGCATTGGTAATATGAGGTACAGATCATAATGTCTTGCTGCTGAAAGGTGCATTGGTAATATGAGGTACAGATCATAATGTCTTGCTGCAGTAAGGTGCATTGGTAATATGAGGTACAGATCATAATGTCTTGCTGCTGAAAGGTGCATTGGTAATATGAGGTACAGATCATAATGTCTTGCTGCAGAAAGGTGCATTGGTAATATGAGGTACAGATCATAATGTCTTGCTGCTGAAAGGTGCATTGGTAATATGAGGTACAGATCATAATGTCTTGCTGCAGAAAGGTGCATTGGTAATATGAGGTACAGATCATAATGTCTTGCTGCAGAAAGGTGCATTGGTAATATGAGGTACAGATCATAATGTCTTGCTGCAGAAAGGTGCATTGGTAATATGAGGTACAGATCATAATGTCTTGCTGCAGAAAGGTGCATTGGTAATATGAGGTACAGATCATAATGTCTTGCTGCAGAAAGGTGCATTGGTAATATGAGGTACAGATCATAATGTCTTGCTGCAGAAAGGTGCATTGGTAATATGAGGTACAGATCATAATGTCTTGCTGCAGAAAGGTGCATTGGTAATATGAGGTACAGATCATAATGTCTTGCTGCAGAAAGGTGCATTGGTAATATGAGGTACAGATCATAATGTCTTGCTGCTGAAAGGTGCATTGGTAATATGAGGTACAGATCATAATGTCTTGCTGCAGAAAGGTGCATTGGTAATATGAGGTACAGATCATAATGTCTTGCTGCAGTAAGGTGCATTGGTAATATGAGGTACAGATCATAATGTCTTGCTGCTGAAAGGTGCATTGGTAATATGAGGTACAGATCATAATGCCTTGCTGCAGAAAGGTGCATTGGTAATATGAGGTACAGATCATAATGTCTTGCTGCAGAAAGGTGCATTGGTAATATGAGGTACAGATCATAATGTCTTGCTGCAGTAAGGTGCATTGGTAATATGAGGTACAGATCATAATGTCTTGCTGCTGAAAGGTGCATTGGTAATATGAGGTACAGATCATAATGCCTTGCTGCAGAAAGGTGCATTGGTAATATGAGGTACAGATCATAATGTCTTGCTGCTGAAAGGTGCATTGGTAATATGAGGTACAGATCATAATGCCTTGCTGCAGAAAGGTGCATTGGTAATATGAGGTACTCTCTCGCAAGGTGACGCCAACTGCCAAGTTCATTAGGAAATGTCTAATCATGAAATACCCATACAACGTCCAGACAACATATAACCAAAAGGTATACACAGAATGACATTGTTACTGATGGCATTCTGCCCATGGTCAGGTTGGTATCAGGTCAGTAAGAGAAGTTCATATACAATTTGTTGTATCTCCTGTCTCTTGCTGTCTGGCTCACTTTCAGAGCAATCAGGTCACATTGGTGGGCACTAGAACCTATCCTTTCAAAGGACACTAGCCCCACCCTAGATCATACATTTACGGACATATTCAACCAATCCCTATACCAGTCTGCTGTTCCCACATGCTTCAAGAGGGCCACCATTGTTCCTGTTCCCAAGAAAGCTAAGGTAACTGAGCTAAACGACTACCGCCCCGTAGCACTCACATCCGTCATCATGAAGTGCTTTGAGAGACTAGTCAAGGACCATATCACCTCCACCCTACCTGACACCCTTGACCCACTCCAATTTGCTTACCGCCCAAATAGGTCCACAGACGATGCAATCTCAACCACACTGCACACTGCCCTAACCCATCTGGACAAGAGGAATACCTATGTGAGAATGCTGTTCATCGACTACAGCTCGGCATTCAACACC
This sequence comes from Oncorhynchus tshawytscha, assembly GCF_018296145.1. Lineage (NCBI taxonomy): Eukaryota > Metazoa > Chordata > Actinopteri > Salmoniformes > Salmonidae > Oncorhynchus > Oncorhynchus tshawytscha. Next base: position 389,159 of record NW_024609795.1, read on the forward strand.
ATAGTACCCTCCAAGCTCGTCATCAAGCTCGAGACCCTGGGTCTCGACCCCGCCCTGTGCAACTGGGTACTGGACTTCCTGACGGGCCGCCCCCAGGTGGTGAGGGTAGGCAACAACATCTCCTCCCCGCTGATCCTCAACACTGGGGCCCCACAAGGGTGCGTTCTGAGCCCTCTCCTGTACTCCCTGTTCACCCACGACTGCGTGGCCACGCACGCCTCCAACTCAATCATCAAGTTTGCGGACGACACAACAGTGGTAGGCTTGATTACCAACAACGACGAGACAGCCTACAGGGAGGAGGTGAGGGCCCTCGGAGTGTGGTGTCAGGAAAATAACCTCACACTCAACGTCAACAAAACTAAGGAGATGATTGTGGACTTCAGGAAACAGCAGAGGGAACACCCCCATCCACATCGATGGAACAGTAGTGGAGAGGGTAGCAAGTTTTAAGTTCCTCGGCATACACATCACAGACAAACTGAATTGGTCCACTCACACAGACAGCATCGTGAGGAAGGCGCAGCAGCGCCTCTTCAACCTCAGGAGGCTGAAGAATTTCGGCTTGTCACCAAAAGCACTCACAAACTTCTACAGATGCACAATCGAGAGCATCCTGGCGGGCTGTATCACCGCCTGGTATGGCAACTGCACCGCCCTCAACCGTAAGGCTCTCCAGAGGGTAGTGAGGTCTGCACAACGCATCACCGGGGGCAAACTACCTGCCCTCCAGGACACCTACACCACCCGATGCTACAGGAAGGCCATAAAGATCATCAAGGACATCAACCACCCGAGCCACTGCCTGTTCACCCCGCTGTCATCCAGAAGGCGAGGTCAGTACAGGTGCATCAAAGCCGGGACCGAGAGACTGAAAAACAGCTTCTATCTCAAGGCCATCAGACTGTTAAACAGCCACCACTAACATTGAGTGGCTACTGCCAACACACTGTCAATGACACTGACTCTACTCCAGCCACTTTAATCATGGGAACTGATGGGAAATGATGTAAATATATCACTAGCCACTTTAAACAATGCTACCTTATATAATGTTACTTACCCTACATTATTCATCTCATATGCATACGTAGATACTGTACTCTATATCATCGACTGCATCCTTATGTAATACATGTATCACTAGCCACTTTAACTATGCCACTTGGTTTACATACTCATCTCATATGTATATACTGTACTCGATATCATCTACTGTATCTTGCCTATGCTGCTCTGTACCATCACTCATTCATATATCCTTATGTACATATTCTTTATCCCCTTACACTGTGTATAAGACAGTAGTTTTTTTTGGAATTGTTAGTTAGATTACTTGTTGGTTATTACTGCATTGTCGGAACTAGAAGCACAAGCATTTCGCTACACTCGCATTAACATCTGCTAACCATGTGTATGTGACAAATAAAATTTGATTTGATTTGATTTGATTTAACCCTAATAACTTATGTGGGGCTAAACCACGCCTACCACCCCTCTGATTGGTCCTTTGGTCATTTGAGTCCTTCCCGAGGATGCGTTTTAATACTGACTCACCTGTATAATGTATTGATGTTCCCAGAGGTAGAGTAGTAGTAGGAGATAGGTATAGCCTTCACAAGAACTTAGTTAATCATTTTCATGTGTTTGATATCTAATTCAGAGTAATGTCCTACAGTGACCTGTGTCTCCCACCTTGAAAGTGTGTGTGTGTACGTGTGTACATGTGTCTTCTCTGTCCTGACAGATTCCAACAGCTTATATCTGTCTAACCCCACATATGTCAACACTACAAGGCAATCACCTGCTTCATACACACTCCAGCCACAGACTGATGAACACACACAAAATCACATGATGTTTGAATAAGAGTGTGTTGTAACCTGACCAATGAGGTAGAAGATGGATAAGAATGGATAGTGGATACCAGACCTGCATTCAAATAGTTTTTGAATACTAATAATTTAAACTTTAGCAGTGCTTGAGCTTATCACACTCACGGAAAGTGGGCCACAAATGCTCTGGCTCCGTCTCCCTCCCTTCTCCCTCTGTCTGCTTCTCTGCCCTTCTGAGAGTCTGAGTACATGTGGTAACTTCATCAAGCCTCTGCCAGCAGAGTAGATCTCCCTCTGTCTGCTTCTCTGCCCTTCTGAGAGTCTGGGTACATGTGGTAACTTCATCAAGCCTCTGCCAGCAGAGTAGATCTCCCTCTGTCTGCTTCTCTGCCCTCCTGAGAGTCTGAGTACATGTGGTAACTTCATCAAGCCTCTGCCAGCAGAGTAGATCTCCCTCTGTCTGCTTCTCTGCCCTTCTGAGAGTCTGGGTACATGTGGTAACTTCATCAAGCCTCTGCCAGCAGAGTAGATCTCCCTCTGTCTGCTTCTCTGCCCTCCTGAGAGTCTGAGTACATGTGGTAACTTCATCAAGCCTCTGCCAGCAGAGTAGATGTCCCTCTGTCTGCTTCTCTGCCCTCCTGAGAGTCTGGGTACATGTGGTAACTTCATCAAGCCTCTGCCAGCAGAGTAGATCTCCCTCTGTCTGCTTCTCTGCCCTCCTGAGAGTCTGAGTACATGTGGTAACTTCATCAAGCCTCTGCCAGCAGAGTAGATCTCCCTCTGTCTGCTTCTCTGCCCTCCTGAGAGTCTGAGTACATGTGGTAACTTCATCAAGCCTCTGCCAGCAGAGTAGATCTCCCTCTGTCTGCTTCTCTGCCCTCCTGAGAGTCTGAGTACATGTGGTAACTTCATCAAGCCTCTGCCAGCAGAGTAGATCTCCCTCTGTCTGCTTCTCTGCCCTCCTGAGAGTCTGAGTACATGTGGTAACTTCATCAAGCCTCTGCCAGCAGAGTAGATCTCCCTCTAAGTTGTGTAACTCACATCACACACTGCCAACGTGTTTAAGTTTATGTTAGTTTATGTAGCAGAAAGTCCCCCGTCATCCCCTTTAAACGGTCAAATCCCTCCCTGTGATGCCTAGTCACTTTACCCCGATACATATCTACCTGTTTCACTCCAGTATCTCTGCACATTGTAAATATGGTATTGGAACTGACCCTGTATATAACTTCTTACTTTCTCCTGTTCTTCTTATTTTTTATTTCAGTGTGTTTCTGTTCTACCTTGTGTTGTTTGTAGTGTTACATTGATATTGAATACTGCATTGTTGGGTTTTTTGTTGAAAGGCATTTCTGTACTTATGCACGTGACATTAAAACTGGAAATCGTCCCTGACCCCCTCATCAGATCCCTTCCTGTGGCTGATGGTCCTATCACTGTGCTCTGTTCTCCGTGCTGCCTGGGGCAGAATCCACTGTGGGGGTCTGGACACAAAAGCCCCTCTTATATCCCACACACCCCAGTAGCTCCACGTGTAAACCATTACAAGACCTGACCTGAGGACAGATGCTATACATCATCTTCTCTTCCCCTTTTTTTATCTAGCCCAACCCTGCTAACATTAGCCTGGTCTCAGATCTGTCTGTGCTGTCTTGCCAACTCCTATGGTTATTTACGCCAAACAGTGACAATAACCATAGGAGTTAGCAAGCTGTCACCCTATAAACTGAGCAATCCAACAGTGGTACAGTCCAGGCTGTCATACAGGCTGGGTTGGAATGTTGCAATACCCTGGAAAAAAGAGGGGGGTGATGGAGAGACATTCTAAGGATACTGTTAAAGCTGTATCTATAAAATGTCTCAAAGAGTCCTATGTAACAGTTCACTGTACATGACAGCAATCATCTCTCACTTATAGAATGATGATCGGCCCTTTAGAAATACTAGGCACATTCAGAGCAACTATAAAATAGTCCCCTCTTGAGTTCCGCCGGGCCAAACTGTTCTCATGTCCCCGTTTAGTACTAGAGGGTATGTTGAACAAGTGAATCAGTGGTGCTGGAAATGAATGGCTCCGCTGCATGTTGATTCACCTCAGGATACCCTCTCTTTACAGTAATGACTTTGGAGAAGGGCCCTGGCTGGAAGTGAGTCCGTGTGGATTCTAGAACCAGCGGAGGTCAGAAGGAAGGGGGAGCTAGCTGGCCCTGTGTGTGTTTCTGTGTGTGTTTCTGTGTGTGTTTCTGTGTGTGTGTTTCTGTTTGTGTGTGTGTGTGTGTGTGTGTTTGTGTGTGTGTGTGTGTGTGTGTGTGTGTGTGTGTGTGTGTGTGTGTGTGTGTGTGTGTGTGTGTGTGTGTGTGTGTGTGTGTGTGTGTGTGTGTGTGTGTGTGTGTGTGTGTGTGTGTGTGTGTGTGTGTGTGTACGGTCCAGTCAGTGATTTAGGAGGGGGCAGTGACGGGATGGCGGGAGGCTGTGAAGTTTGGGGAAGGGGTGTTGCTCGGCCCCTGTGCAGACTTCCTCACTCAGCCGTGGGGTCGCTAGCCTCTTTGAAAGGCGGCTTTGTGCCCCTCCGGAGCCCCCCCTCTCGCCCCTGCCAAGGCAAAGCAAACACAGGCTGTAACAGCTGAATGAGAGCGAGGGGGGTGAGGAGAGTGAATGAGAGGTCTGTGTCTCCTCTGTTTTACCTCCCTTTCCCATCCTATTCCAGGTTATTTTCTGCCTCCCCTGTAAGGAAGTACCCAACTCAACACACTTCCCTTTGGTGCTTTGGAAAGGTGAGGTGAGGGTGGGGAGAGGTAATGCATATGCTGGGTGGTGGGCAAGTCAGAGCGATGGTTGGGTGAGGTGGAAGGTCACATGGGTGGAGAGCTGGAAGGTGACATGGGGGAGAGGTGGAAGATCCCATGGGGGGAGAGGTGGAAGGTGACATGGGGGAGAGGTGGAAGGTCACATGGGGGAGAGGTGGAAGGTCACATGGGGGAGAGGTGGAAGATCACATGGGGGGAGAGGTGGAAGGTGACACAGGGAGATGTGGAAGGTGACATGGAGGGAGAGGTGTAAGGTAATATGGGGGGGGGAGGTGGAAGGTGACATTGGGGGAGAGGTGGAAGGTGACATGGCGGAGAGATGGAAGGTAGCATGGGGGAGAGGTGGAAGGTCACATGGGGGAGAGGTAGAAGGTCACATGGGGAGAGGTGGAAGATCACGTGGGGGGGGAGCCTTGGAAGGTCACATGGGGGAGAGGTGGAAGGTCACATGGGGGGGGAGAGGTAGAAGGTCACAATGGGGGAGAGGTGGAAGGTAACATGGGGAGAGGTAGAAGGTCACATGGGGGAGAGGTGGAAGGTCACAGAGGTGGGGAAGGGGGTGGAAGGTCACATGGGGAGAGGTGGAAGGTCACATGGGGGAGAGGTGGAAGGTCACATGGGGGAGGTCACATGGGGGAGAGGTGGAAGGTCACATGGGGAGAGGTGGAAGGTCACGTGGGGGAGACGTAGAAGGTCACATGGAAGGGGGGAGAGGTGGAAGGTCACATGGCGGAGAGATGGAAGGTGACATGGGGGGGGTGGAAGGGTGGAAGGTGACATGGGGGAGGTGGAAGGTGACATGGGGGAGAGGTGGAAGTTCACATGGGGGAGAGGTGGAAGGTCACATGGGGGAGACGTAAGAAGGTCACATGGGGGAGAGGTGGAAGGTCAGGGGGAGAGGTAGAAGGTCACATGGGGAGAGGTGGAAGGTCACATGGGGGAGAGGTAGAAGGTCACATGGGGGAGAGGTGGAAGGTCACGTGGGGGAGACGTAGAAGGTCACATGGGGGAGAGGTGGAAGGTCACATGGGGAGAGATGGAAGGTGACATGGGGGAGAGGTGGAAGGTGACATGAGGGGAGAGGTGGAAGGTGACATGAGGGGAGGAGGTGGAAGGTGACATGGGGGAGAGGTGGAAGATGACATGGGGGAGAGGTGAAAGGTGACATGGGGGAGAGGTGCAAGGTGACATGGGGGAGAGGTGGAAGGTGACATGGGGGAGAGGTGCAAGGTGACATGGGGGAGAGGTGGAAGGTGCATGGGGGAGAGGTGGAAGGTAAATGGGGAGAGGTGGAAGGTGCATGGGGAGAGGTGGAAGGTGCATGGGGGAGAGGTGGAAGGTGACATGGGGGAGAGGTGGAAGGTGACATGGGGGAGAGGTGGAAGGTGCATGGGGAGAGGTGGAAGGGGGGGGAAGGTGGAAGGTGACATGAGGGGAGGAGGGGGAAGGTCACATGGGGGGGAGAGGTCACAGAAGGTCACATGGGGGAGAGGTAGAAGGTCACATGGGGAGAGGTGGGGGAGGTGGACTTGGAAGGTCACATGGGGGGGGAGAGGTGGAAGGTCACATGGGGGGAGGGGATGGGGAGGTAGAAGGTCACATGGGGGAGAGGTGGAAGGTCACATGGGGGAGAGGTCACATGGGGGAAGGTCACATGGGGGGGGAGAGGTGGAAGGTCACATGGGGGAGGTGGAAGGTGACATGGGGGAGAGGTGGAAGGTCACATGGGGGAGAGGTGGAAGGTCACATGGGGGAGAGGTAGAAGGTCACATGGGGGAGAGGGGAAGGTCACATGGGGAGAAGAAGGTCACATGGGGGAGGAAGGTCACAGGTAGAAGGTCACATGGGGGAGAGGTGGAAGGTCACATGGGGGAGAGGTGGAAGGTCACGTGGGGAGTGGAAGGTCACAGGGGAAGGTCACATGGGGGGAGGTGGAAGGTGCATGGGGGGAGGTGGAAGGTCACATGGGGGAGAGGTGGAAGGTGCATGGGGGAGAGGTGGAAGGTGCATGGGGAGAGGTGCATGGGGGAAGGTGCATGGGGAGAGGGGGGATGGGGGAGGTGGAAGGTCACATGGGGGAGGTGGAAGGTCAGGTGGAACACATGGGGGAGAGGTGGAAGGTCACATGGGGGAGAGGTGGAAGGTCACATGGGGGAGATGTGGAAGGTCACATGGGGGGGAGAGGTGGAAGGTCACATGGGGGAGAGGTAGAAGGTCACATGGGGGAGAGGTGGAAGGTCACATGGGGAGAGGGGGGAGAGGTGGGGGAAGGTGGAAGGTCACATGGGGAGAGGTGGAAGGTGCATGGGGGAGAAGGTGGAAGGTGAAGGTCACATGGGGGAGAGGTGGAAGGTGCATGGGGAGAGGTGGAAGGTGCATGGGGGAGAAGGGTGGGGGAGAGGTGCATGGGGGAGGTGGAGGTGGAAGGTGAACATGGGGGGGAGGTGGAGGTCACATGCAAGGTGACATGGGGGGAGGTGGGGAGAGGTGGAAGGTGCATGGGGGAGAGGTGGAAGGTCACATGGAAGGGGGAGAGGTGGAAGGTCACATGGGGGAGGTGGAAGGGACATGGGGAAGGTGGAAGGTGCATGGGGGGAGAGGTGGAAGGTACATCACATGGGGGGTGGAAGGTCACATGGGGGAGAGGTGACAGGGGGGAGAGGTGGAAGGTGACATGGAAGGTCACATGGGGGGGAGAGGTGGAAGGTGCATGGGGGGAGAGGTGGAAGGTGACATGGGGGAGAGGGGGGTCACATGGGGAGGTGGAAGGTCACATGGGGGAGAGGTGGGGTCACAGAGGTAGAAGGTCACATGGGGGAGAGGTGGAAGGTCACGGGGGGGAAGACTTGGAAGGTCACATGGGGGAGGTGGGGAGAGGTGGAAGGTCACATGGGGGAGAGGTAGAAGGTCACATGGGGGAGAGGTGGAAGGTAACATGGGGAGAGGTAGAAGGTCACATGGGGGAGAGGTGGAAGGTCACATGGGGGGGGGAGAGGTGGAAGGTGACATGGGGGAGAGGTAGAAGGTCACATGGGGAGAGGTGGAAGGGTGGAAGGTGACATGGGGGAGACGTGGAAGGTCACATGGGGAGAGGTAGAAGGTCACATGGGGGAGAGGTGGAAGGTCACGTGGAAGGTCACATGGGGGGGGAGAGGTAGAAGATCACATGGGGGAGAGGTGGAAGGTCACATGGGGGTCAGAGAGTGGAAGGTCACATGGGGAGGAGAGGTCACATGGGGAGAGGTGGAAGGTCACATGGGGAGAGGGAGGTGACAGAAGGTCACATGGGGGAGAGGTGGAAGGTCACATGGGGGGGGTGGAAGGTCACATGGTGGAGAGGTGACATGGGGGGGAGAAGGTGGGGGAGAGGTGGAAGGTCACATGGGGGAGAGGTGGAAGGTCACACGAAGGTCACATGGGGGAGGAGAAGGTCACATGGGGGAGGTGGAAGGTCACATGGGGGAAGGTGGAAGGACATGGGGGAGAGGTGGAAGGTCACATGGGGGAGAGGTGGAAGGTGCATGGGGGGGGGAGAGGTGGAAGGTGCATGGGGGGGGGAGAGGTGGAAGGTGACATGGGGGAGAAGGTGCATGGGGGAGGTGACATGGGGGGGTGGAGGTGACATGGGGGAAGGGAAGGTCACATGGGGAGAGGGTGGAAGGTCACATGGGGGAGAGGTGGCAAGGTGACATGGGGGAGAGGTGGAAGGTGCATGGGGAGAGGTGGAAGGTGCATGGGGGGGGAGAGGTGGAAGGTGACATGGGGGGAGGTGGAAGGTCACATGGGGAGAGGTGACATGGGGGAGAGATGGAAGGTGCATGGGGGGGAGAGGTGGAAGGTGACATGGGGGGAGGTGGAAGGTCACATGGGGGGGTCACATGGGGTAGAAGGTCACATGGGGGAGAGGTGGAAGGTCACGGGGGGGGAGACTTGGATGGTCACATGGGGGGAGGGGGAGAGGTGGAAGGTCATGGGGGAGAGGTAGAAGGTCACATGGGGGGGAGAGGTGGAAGGTAACATGGGGGAGAGGTAGAAGGTCACACGTGGGGGAGAGGTGGAAGGTCACATGGGGGGAGGTGGGGGAAGGTGGAAGGTGGGGGAGAGGTAGAAGGTCACATGGGGGAGAGGTGGAAGGTCACGTGGGGGAGAGGTGTCACATGGGGGAAGGTCACATGGGGGGAGGTGGAAGGTCACATGGGGGGGAGAAGGTCACATGGGGGAGGTGGAAGGTCACATGGGGGAGAGGTGGAAGGTCACATGGGGGGGGAGAGGTGGAAGGTGCATGGGGGAGAGGTGGAAGGTGCATGGGGAGGTGGAAGGTGACATGGGGAAGGTGCATGGGGGGTGGAAGGTGGAAGGTGCATGGGGGAGGGTGGAGCATGGGGGAAGGTGGAAGGCATGGGGGGGAGGTGGAAGGTGCATGGGGGAGAGGTGGAAGGTGCATGGGGGGAGGTGGAAGGTGACATGGGGGGGAGAGGTGGAAGGTGACATGGGGGAGGTGGAAGGGTGGAAGGTGCATGGGGGAGAGGTGGAAGGTGACATGGGGGGGGAGTGGAACAGGTGGAAGGTGACATGGGGGGGGGAGGAGGTGGAAGGTGACATGGGGGAGAGGTGGAAGGTCACATGGGGGGGGAAGGTGGAAGGTGACATGGGGGGGGGAGAGGTGGAAGGTCACATGGGGAGAGGTGGAAGGTGACATGGGGGGAGAGGTGGAAGGTGACATGGGGAGAGGTGGAAGGTCACATGGGGGAGAGGTGGAAGGTCACATGGGGGAGAGGTAGAAGGTCACATGGGGGGGGGGGAGGGGGTGGAAGGTCACGTGGGGTGGGGGAAGACTGGGGGAAGGGAAGGTCACATGGGGGAGAGGTGGAAGGTCACATGGGGGGAGAAGGTGGGGAAGGTAACATGGGGAGAGGTGGAAGGTCATGTGGGGGAGAGGTGGAAGGTCACATGGAAGGGGGAGAGGTGGAAGGTGACATGGGGGAGAGGTAGAAGGTCACATGGGGGAGAGGTGGAAGGTCACATGGGGGGGGGAGAGAGGTGGAAGGTCACATGGGGGGGGGAAGGTCACAGGTGGAAGGTCACATGGGGGAGAGGTAGAAGGTCACATGGGGGAGAGGTGGAAGGTCACGTGGGGGAGACGTGACATGGGGGAAGAAGGTCACATGGGGGAGAGGTGGAAGGTCACATGGGGGGGAGAAGTGGAAGGTCACGTGGGGGGAAGGTCACATGGGGGAAGGTCACATGGGGGAGAGGTGGAAGAAGGTCACATGGGGGAGAGGTGGAAGGGGGGAGAGGTGGAAGGTCACATGGGGGGGAGGTGGAAGGTGACATGGGGGAGAGGTGGAAGGTCACATGGGGGAGAGGTGGAAGGTCACGTGGGGGGAGGTAGAAGGTCACATGGGGGAGAGGTGGAAGGTCACATGGGGGAGAGGTGGAAGGTCACATGGAAGGGGGGAGAGGTGGAAGGTGACATGGGGAGAGGTGGAAGGTCACATGGGGGAGAGGTGGAAGGTCACATGGGGGAAGGTCACATGGGGGTGGAAGGTGCATGGGGGAGAGGTGGAAGGTGCATGGGGAGTGGAAGGTGGGGGAGAGGTGGAAGGTCACATGGGGGGGGATGGGGGAGGTGGAAGGTGCATGGGGGAGAGGTGGAAGGTGCATGGGGGGGGAGAGTGGAAGGTGCATGGGGGAAGGTGACATGGGGGAGAGGTGGAAGGTGACATGGGGGAGAGGTGGAAGGTCACATGGGGGAGAGGGGGGGAGAGATGGAAGGTCACATGGGGGAGAGATGGAAGGTGACATGGGGGGAGAGGTGGAAGGTGACATGGGGGGGAGAGGTGGAAGGTGAAGGTGACATGGGGAGAGGTGGAAGGTGACATTGGGGAGAGATGGAAGGTGACATGGGGGAGAGGGACATGGGGGAAGGTGACATGGGGGGAGAGGTGGAAGGTCACATGGGGGGGGGAGAGGTGGAAGGTCACGTGGGGGAGACGTAGAAGGTCATGGGGGAGAGGTGGAAGGTCACATGGGGGAGAGGTAGAAGGTCACATGGGGGGAGAAGGGTGGGGGGAGGTGGGTCACGTGGGGGGGGGAGGTGGAAGGTGCATGCATGGGGGAGAGGTGGAAGGTGCATGGGGGAGAGGTGGAAGGTCACATGGGGAGAGGGGGAGAGGTGCAAGGTGACATGGGGGGGGAGAGTTGCAAGGTGACATGGGGATGGGGGAGGTGGAAGGTGCATGGGGGAGAGGTGGAAGGTGCATGGGGGAGAGGTGGAAGGTGACATGGGGGGAGAGGTGGAAGGTGACATGGGGGAGAGGTGGAAGGTGACATGGGGGGAGGTGGAAGGTGGAAGGTGACATGGGGGAGAGGTGCAAGGTGACATGGGGGAGAGGTGGAAGGTGCATGGGGGAGATTTGGAAGGTGCATGGGGGAGAGGTGGAAGGTGCATGGGGGGAGAGGTGGAAGGTGCATGGGGGAGAGGTGAGGGTGAGGTGGGTGGGAGCTAGATTAGGTGAAGGGTCAGGAGGATGTAGTGGGATGGGGTGTTTCAACACCTCTACTGTTCCAGGCTGGATCAGAGATGACCTCTGACCCTGCTCTGACCTACTGATCTTTACCCTATTATATCAGATTAGATATACACTTAGTGTTATATTTCAGCGTAGCAAGACACTGTGGATACTGGAGTAGGTTCTGAGAGAAATTAATCTATGGTATAACAAGACCAAAATGATGTCATGGATGGATCTCGTGTGTGTGTGTGTGTGTGTGTGTGTGTGTGTGTGTGTGTGTGTGTGTGTGTGTGTGTGTGTGTGTGTGTGTGTGTGTGTGTGTGTGTGTGTGTGTGTGTGTGTGTGTGTGTGTGTGTGTGTGTGTGTGTGAAATCATAACCCCCTCTCTGAGCCTGATTGTAACTGATCCCCCTCCTGCTGTGGCCTGCAGGAGGGACCTCTCTCAGTGCTTCCACACACACTGGCTGTGATCCTATCCCACAATCCAAGGCCTCAGAGGGAGGTCCTCCTGTGTCCTAGTCCTGGTTCTCACACACATTCACAGAAGCAGCTGAACTGTTGACTTCTTCCCTCAGCCCCAACCACCATTATCTTATGTTATCTGGAAGGGATTACTCTCTAGCTCAACCCTCTTGCATTAGTTATGATAACATTTATGGGTCAGCCATAAAGTGGAGATCTATAATGTGTCCTCATCTGGGAGCAGTCTCTTTGCAGTTTCCATGAGGTTTTAGTGTTAGCAATGGCACTGAGTGAAACTTTTTTATTTAACCACCAGGCTACCTGTCTCTAACCACCAGGCTACCTGCCGCCCCTGAGGTCATTTGACACATAATGGCATCCGTTGTTCACACCTCAAGCAAGTCACTTTGCAGTGGAGCTGTGTCCAGACCCTCCCCTAACCCAGACGACGCTGGGCCCGCTGTGCACCGCCTCATGGGTCTCTCAGTCACTGCTGGCTGTGCTCAACTATGATGAGTCTGGTTTAGCCAGGCTGTACACCTAGAACAGGATGCAGTAGATATCTTTAGTAAACATACAAAAGGTATATCTTGGCCACTAACCTGAGCAAATTCTAGCCTGTACTGTTTCCTATGGTTATTGTCACGCTAAACAGAGAATGACCAAATAAATCTGTAGCCAGGCTACAATTTGCCTTCCACCATTGAACCCATACGACGGACTTCTCCTTTCTGACGTTTTCTTTTAGTGTCTCACTCTTCCACCTCTCTCCCTCTCGCTTTCTCACACCTTCTCTCCCCCCCTTCTCCATCCTTCTTTCGGGGCAGGAGTTCTGACTGTCCCCTCCTCCCTGACACATACACACCCAAACCACAACCTCAACATACCCCTCCTCCCCTGTCCCATCACTCAACAATGACATGCACACACACACTCTTGAGTTGAGAGATGTTTTTCTTCTCAGCCAGCCACCTCCTCAGATAGGAAACCTCAGTTTCCCCTCAGCCTCCACTGGGCCTCTCTCTTTCTCTCTCTTTCCCCTCTCAGTCTATCTCTCCCCCTCTTTCTGACTTTCCTTTCCCTTTCTCACAATTGTTTTCTCTAATTTTCTCTGCCCTCTCTCCCCCTGTCTTTTATTTTTCTCAACACCCTCCCCCTTCCTCCTTCCCTGGATAGTTTGCTATTTCTATTTTTCTATTCTTTCTGTCTTTCTTTCTTTCTCTCTCTCTCTCTCTTTTTCTCATAATTCTCTCTCCTTTATGTCATAATTCTGTAAGTGAACCTTTCTGACCCAAGACTCCTCCCCTCTCGGTGTTTTCTTCTTTCTGTCAATACATACCTCACACTTCCTCTTTCTATCAATACATACCTCACATTTCATACATACCTCACACTTCCTCTTTCTATCAATACATACCTCACACTTCCTCTTTCTATCAATACATACCTCACATTTCATACATACCTCACACTTTTCTTCCTCTTTCTGCCAATACATACCTCACACTTCCTCTTTCTATCAATACATACCTCACACTTCCTCTTTCTATCAATACATACCTCACATTTCATACATACCTCACACTTTTCTTCCTCTTTCTGTCAATACATACCTCACACTTCCTCTTTCTATCAATACATACCTCACATTTCATACATACCTCACACTTTTCTTCCTCTTTCTATCAATACATACCTCACACTTCCTCTTTCTATCAATACATACCTCACATTTCATACATACCTCACACTTTTCTTCCTCTTTCTGCCAATACAAACCTCACACTTCCCTTCCTCTTTCTATCAATACAAACCTCACACTTCCTCTTTCTATCAATACATACCTCACACTTCCCTTCCTCTTTCTATCAATACAAACCTCACACTTCCTCTTTCTATCAATACATACCTCACACTTCCTCTTTCTATCAATACAAACCTCACACTTCCTCTTTCTATCAATACATACATCACACTTCCCTTCCTCTTTCTGCCAATACATACCTCACACTTCCCTTCCTCTTTCTATCAATACAAACCTCACACTTCCTCTTTCTATCAATACATACCTCACACTTCCCTTCCTCTTTCTGCCAATACATACCTCACACTTCCCTTCCTCTTTCTATCAATACATACCTCACACTTCCCTTCCTCTTTCTATCAATACAAACCTCACACTTCCTCTTTCTATCAATACATACCTCACACTTCCTCTTTCTATCAATACAAACCTCACACTTCCTCTTTCTATCAATACAAACCTCACACTTCCTCTTTCTATCAATACATACCTCACACTTCCCTTCCTCTTTCTGCCAATACATACCTCACACTTCCTCTTTCTATCAATACAAACCTCACACTTCCTCTTTCTATCAATACATACCTCACACTTCCTCTTTCTATCAATACAAACCTCACACTTCCTCTTTCTATCAATACAAACCTCACACTTCCTCTTTCTATCAATACATACCTCACACTTCCCTTCCTCTTTCTGCCAATACATACCTCACACTTCCCTTCCTCTTTCTATCAATACATACCTCACACTTCCCTTCCTCTTTCTATCAATACAAACCTCACACTTCCACTTTCTATCAATACATACCTCACACGTCCCTTCCTCTTTCTGCCAATACATACCTCACACTTCTCTTCCTCTTTCTATCAATACATACCTCACACCTCCTATTTCTATTAATATATACCTCACATGTCCCTTCCTCTTTCTATCAATACATACATCACACTTCCCCTCCTCTTTCAGGCTCCACAAAAATACACACTGAAACGTATAGGGATTATATAATAACTGTTACAGCATACAAGGAGCCGGAGGGGGGGGGGGACGACATTTTGCTGGTCCCCACAAGGGAAAAGGCCATTTTAGGCTTAAGGTTAGGAGTTAGAGTTAAGGTTAGGAGTTAGGGTTAAGGTTAGGAGGTAGAGTTAAGGTTAGGAGTTAGAGTTAAGGTTAGGAGTTAGAGTTAAGGTTAGGAGTTAGAGTTAAGGTTAGGAGTTAGGGTTAAGGTTAGGAGTTAGAGTTAAGGTTAGGAGTTAGAGTTAAGGTTAGGAGTTAGGGTTAAGGTTAGGAGTTAGAGTTAAGGTTAGGAGTTAGGGTTAAGGTTAGGAGTTAGAGTTAAGGTTAGGAGTTAAGGTTAGGAGTTAGAGTTAAGGTTAGGAGTTAGAGTTAAGGTTAGGAGTTAAGGTTAGAAGTTAGAGTTAAGGTTAGGAGTTAGAGTTAAGGTTAGGAGTTAGAGTTAAGGTTAGGAGTTAAGGTTAGGAGTTAGAGTTAAGGTTAGGAGTTAAGGTTAGGAGTTAGAGTTAAGATTAGGAGTTAGGATTAAGGTTAAGGTTCGAACACATCACACCGAATGTGGATCTAGCGTTCGTCTGCCGATCATTCAGCTCGCTGTGTATTAAGGACCACCCGCTAATTGTAAAAAAGAACATTGGGTTGGTTATTTTCCTGAGGGATCAATGGAGGCTGAGAGCTCAGAGAGGTCACCTGCTACGATTTAATGAGAGGAAGACAATGAGAGGAAGACAACAATGTGAGTAGAGACTAATTATAATAATAAAGCATGCCAACTGGACCAATAAATTAATAGATAAATATATTTTATTTTCTAAGACAACACAACATTGCAGCAACACATGACAACATAGCATGGTAGCAACACAACATGACAACAACACTGTAGCAACACAACATGGTAGCAGCACAAACATGGTACAAACATGCCTAACAACAGCACAAAGGCCAAGAAGATAAAGACAACAATACATCACGCGAAGCAGCCTCAACTGTCAGTAAGAGTGTCCATGATTGAGACTGAATGAAGAGATTGAGATAAAACTGTCCGGTTTGAGTGTTGCTTGCAGCTCGTTCCAGTCGCCAGCTGCAGCGAACTGAAAAGAGGAGCGACCCAGGGATGTGTGTGCTTTGGGGATCTTTAACAGAATGTGACTGGCAGAACTGGTGTTGTATGTGGAGGATGAGGGCTGCAGTAGGTATCTCAGATAGGGGGTGTGAGGCCTATGAGGGTTTTATAAATAAGCATCAACCAGTGGGTCTTGCGACGGCTATATAGAGATGATCACTTTACATAGGAGTATAGAGTGCAGTGATGTGTCCTATAAGGAGCATTGGTGGAAAATCTGATGGCTGAATGGTAAAGAATAAATCAATAATGTAGTAAATAATGATAAATCACACCAGGGGATTAAGTGCTGCCTTTAAGGTTGGGTTTAGGTTAGGGGTTAGGGAAAATAGGATTTTGAATGGGAATCAATTGTTTGGTCCCGACATGGACAGCAAAACAAACATGTGTGTGTGAGATTGAGAGAGAGAGAGAGAGAGAGAGGGAGGGATAGGGGGAGGGAGGGAGAAAGAGAAACAGAGGGGACTTACTGCAACAGGAACCCTCTTACTGAGCTACGGATGGCCCCCAGCCAGAACTCTCAGACGGAGGAGAGAGGGAAGGTGGTAGGAGGGAGGAAGGGAGGGAGAAGAAGGAGAGAGAGGGAGTGAGAGATGACAGTAGAGCGTGAGAGAGAGTAGGAGGGCCTGTGTAGTGGATTTAGTTGTCAAAGGCCAGCACTACCTTGGAATGGGGGGGGCAACATGTCTCTTTCAGGCCCAGTATCACTGTTAGACCCAAACAGAGAGCTAGTCTGAGAACAGTGGATTGGCAGTGTTTTCACACTCTGGCTGAGTCTGCCAAGGCCTGGGTTACAACACACTGCCTGACCTGACTTGACTCTGGGGCAGGAGGGAGGGAGGTGGTAAGGGGTAAATACTGTATATAGAAATGGTAGACATAGGTATTATTGACAAAAAGGAGAGAGACAGAGAGAGAGAAAAGGTGGGGAGAGGGTAGGGGTAGCAGCCAGGACTGTGGTCTTCAGTTCTGGCTTCGGGCGAGGAAACTTCTTCTCCCAGGCAGCAGCAGACACTTTTATTAACTGAGATCTGTCCTGTGTGTGTGTCTCAAAAGGAATACTTTCTCCCTTTCACCAAGACTGGACCCGTGATCAGATCTGGTTTCTAGTGTTTGCTTTAGCCTGCCTGGAGTGCCAGATGGGCGGGGTTTGCCGTTTTGGGACTTTTCCATTGCAACAGGCAAGCTCAACCAAGCACAGATAAAGTATGCAAAAGTTCAACAAGTATTTGTACCCGGGTCCATCTGAAATATCATGTATTATCTTACCTACCTTAAGAAATCCATGTTTTAATACAAAAAGCTTAATCAACCTGTCCACCCACAGTGTCACTACCCAAACCATGGTGGTTTGTCAAATATCCTAATACATGCACTCATATGTAAACAGTCAGCCCCCTGGGTAGGCGAGTCACTGCTATGCAGATGCTTACCTTCACTAACGCTAGCTAGCGCTTTAGGCTAGAGGTCGACCAATTATGATTTTTCAACGCCGATACCGATTATTGGAGGACCAAAAAAGGCCAATACTGATTAATCGGCCGATTTAAAATAAAAAAAACATTTTTTATTTGTAATAATGACAATTACAACAATACTGAATGAACACTTATTTGAACTTAATATAATACATCAATAAAACCAATTTAGCCTCAAGTAAATAATGAAACATGTTCAATTTGGTTTAAATAATGCAAAAACAAAGTGTTGGAGAAGAAAGTAAAAGTGCATTATGTGCCATGTAAGAAAGCTCACGTTTCAGTTCCTTGCTCAGAACATGAGAACATATGAGAGCTGGTGATTCCTTTTAACATGAGTCTTCAATATTCCCAGGTAAGAAGTTTTAGGTTGTAGTTATTATAGGAATTATAGGACTATTTCCCTCTATGCCATTTGTATTTAATTAACCTTTGACTATTGGATGTTCTTATAGTCACTTTAGTATTGCCAGTGTAACAGTATAGCTTCTGTCCCTCTCCTCGCTCCTCCCTACGCACAATGAAGAGCTGCTGGCAAAACACACGAGAGTGCTGTTTGAATAAATGTTTACGCGCCTGCTTCTGCCTACCACCTCTCAGTCAGATACTTAGATACTTGTATGCTTGTATGCTCAGTCAGATTATATGCAATGCAGGACACGCTAGATAATATCTAGTAATATCATCAACCATGTCTAGTTAATAATGATAATGATTGATTGTTTTTTATAAGATAAGTTTAATGCTAGCTAGCAACTTACCTTGGCTTACTGCATTTGCGTAACAGGCAGTCTCCTTGTGGAGTGCAACGGGAGAGAGGAAGGTCGTTATTGCGTTGGACTAGTTAACTGTAAGGTTGCAAGATTGGATTCCCCGAGCTGACAAGGTGAAAATCTGTCGTTCTGCTCCTGAACGAGGCAGTTAACCCACCGTTTCTAGGCCGTCATTGAAAATAAGAACGTGTTCTTAACCGACTTGCCGAGTTAAATAAAGATTCAATAAAGGTGTAAAAAAAAGAAAAAACAATACCGAATTCCGATTGTTATGAAAACTTGAAATCGGCCCTAATTAATCGGCCATTCCAATTAATCGGTCGACCTCTACCTTAGGCACATAGTACAACAGGAATAGAGGCTTTGAAAAGACTTGAGTAATCTGACAATGACGTGGGCTATTTCACAACAAGCCAGTCCCTACTACACACAGAGCACCACACTAAGCAGAATAACAGCAGGAGAGACCACCAGGGAGAGAGGAAGAGAGAGTTCTATTCTACAACCACCTAAAAGGAAAACGATTCCCTTCCACTTCCATAACAAAGCCATCACCTACAGAGAAATGAACCTGGAGAAGAGCCCCCTAAGCAAGCTGGTCCTGGGACTCTGTTCACAAACAAAAACAGACCCCACAGAGCCCCAGGACAGCAACACTATTAGACCCAACCAAATCACGAGAAAACAAAAATATAATTACTTGACACATTGGTTAAGAATTAACAAAGAAACAAAGCAAACTAGAATGCTATTTGGCCCTAAACTGTCACACCCTGATCTGTTCCACCTGTCTTTGTGCTTGTCTCCACCCCCCTCCAGGTGTTTCCAATCTTCCCCATTATCCCCAATGTATTTATACCTGTGTTCTCTGTTTGTCTGTTGCCAGTTCGTTTTGTTTCGTGAAACCTACCAGCGGTTTTCCCCCTGATCCCAGCTGTTCTAGTTCCTGTCTGGTTTTGACCATTCTGCCTGCTCTGACCCTGAGCCTGCCTGCTGTTCTGTACCTTCTGCACCCTATCTGGTTGACTGACCCCTGCCTGCTCTGACCCTGAGACTGCCTGCCATTCTGGACCTTCTGCACCCTATCTGGTTGACTGACCCCTGCCTGCGCTGACCCTGAGATGCCTGCCATTCTGGACCTTCTGCACCCTATCTGGTTGACTGACCCCTGTCTGCCCTTGACCTGTCGTTTTGTTTGTCCCTGTACTAGTACTTTGACACTGTCTGCATCTGGGACTGACCTGAAACCTGATATAAACAGAGAGTACACAGTGGCAGAATACCTGACCACCGTGACTGACACAAAATCAAGGAAATCTTTGACTATGTACAGACTCAGTGAGGATAGCCTTGGTATTGAGAAAGGCCACGGTAGACAGACCTGGCTCTCAAGAGAAGACAGGCTATGTGCACACTGCCCACAAAGTGAGGTGGAAACTGAGCTGCACTTCCTAACCTCCCCCTAACCTCCTGCCAAATGTCAAATCAAATGTATGACCATATTTCCCTCAGATTACACAGACCCACAAAGAATTTGAAAACAAATCCAATTTTGATAAACTCCCATATCTACTGGGTGAAATACCACAGTGTGCCATCACAGCAGCAATATTTGTGACCTGTTACCACAAGAAAATGGCAACCAGGGAAGAACAAACACCATTGTAAATACAACCCATATTTATTTTCCCTTTTGTACTAAATTCTATATTGTTTATTTCACTTTTGTTTATTACCTATTTCACTTGCTTTGGCAATGTAAACATATGTTTCTCATAACAAAAATGACCTTGAATTGAATTGAGAGTTGGAGATAATGTCAGAGACCCAGCCCTGACCTCCCACTGACACTCTGTGTGTGTCTCTCTCTCTCTGCACTCCCTATTCTCTCTCCTGTCTGCTCTCTCCCTCTCACTGTTCCTCTCTCTCTCTGCCCTCCCTATTATCTCTCCTGTCTGCTCTCTCCCTCTCACTGTTCCTTTCTCTCTCTGCCCTCCCTATTATCTCTCCTGTCTGCTCTCTCCCTCTCACTGTTCCTCTCTCTCTGCCCTCCCTATTCTCTCTCCTGTCTGCTCTCTCCCTCTCACTGTTCCTCTCTCTCTCTGCCCTCCCTATTCTCTCTCCTGTCTGCTCTCTCCGTCTCACTGTTCCTCTCTCTCTGCCCTCCCTATTCTCTCTCCTGCCTACTCTCTCCCTCTCACTGTTCCTCTCTCTCTCTCTCTGCCCTCCCTATTCTCTCTCCTGCCTGCTCTCTCTCTCTCTGCCCTCCCTATTCTCTCTCCTGTCTGCTCTCTCCCTCTCACTGTTCCTCTCTCTCTCTCTCTGCCCTCCCTATTCTCTCTCCTGCCTGCTCTCTCTCTCTCTGCCCTCCCTATTCTCTCTCCTGTCTGCTCTCTCCCTCTCACTGTTCCTCTTCCTCTCTCTATCTCCACTCCCTGGGAGCCATTCCTCTCTCTATCTCCACTCCCTGGGAGCCATTCCTCTCTCTATCTCCACTCCCTGGGAGCCATTCCTCTCTCTATCTCCACTCCCTGGGAGCCTTTCCTCTCTCTATCTCCACTCCCTGGGAGCCATTCCTCTCTCTATCTCCACTCCCTGGGAGCCTTTCCTCTCTCTATCTCCACTCCCTGGGAGCCATTCCTCTCTCTATCTCCACTCCCTGGGAGCCTTTCCTCTCTCTATCTCCACTCCCTGGGAGCCTTTCCTCTCTCTCTCTCTCTCTCTCTCTCTCTCTCACACTGTCCATCCATCCATTCACTCTCCCGTCTCCCACTCCATCTTGTCCCCTCCTCTCCTTCCCTCTCTGTCAGTCGGCTCCCGTGGCCTCTCCCCACAGGCACTCAGGCAGTGATGCAATCCTCCGACTCCTGCATGCAATCACAGGGTCTGGAGTTTGCTCGCCAAGCAGCCAAGCTGGGGCGTCACCACATTACCGCCACCGCACCACGCTAACATATGAAAGGAAGCAAGGGAGGGAGGGAGGGAAGAAAGAAAAACAGAAAGAAAGAAAGAAAGAAAAAGAGAAAGAAGGAAGGAAGGAGAAAGGGAAGGAGGAGCTATCAGGACTAAAGGGTGAAAAGAGTGAGAATTGAAAAAGTCCCACAATAAAACCTAATGGCTTCGTTTTTACGGCGTCAAACTAGTCATATCCCACTCTTTTCCACTCGGGGTAAACTACTTGTTTTTGATTCAATACTAGACCCATCATGAAATGCTATTGGAGTAAACTATCATTTGAATGAGTTATGTCTGGTGTGGGTCATACCAAGGTGGGATGGGGGACCTAGTCTCTCTCAACAGACATTCAGAATATACAATAATATCAAATGAATATCAAAGCCAAGCTAGCTGGCTCCAGATCTATAAGTACTGTACAGATGTAGGATCTTAATTTGAGCCAGTTTGCTAAAGCAGGACAATAATCCTGCAGCAACAGGATATGTGAATTACTATGTGGATTATAATTAATTAACATTTTTGTAGGGGTTTATATGTTTTTCTTTACGGCAAATCAAATCGGAAATTTCAAAGTGGAAATGACAAACTTTAGAAGCCTTTTTAAAACTCAAATACACAACAAATGTGCATTTCCATCGTTCTGTCACCATGCCTGATCACTCCCACTCTCTGTCACCATGCCTGATCCCTCCCACTCTCTGTCACCATGCCTGATCCCTCCCACTCTCTGTCACCATGCCTGATCACTCCCACTCTCTGTCACCATGCCTGATCACTCCCACTCTCTGTCACCATGCCTGATCCCTCCCACTCTCTGTCACCATGCCTGATCACTCCCACTCTCTGTCACCATGCCTGATCACTCCCACTCTCTGTCACCATGCCTGATCACTCCCACTCTCTGTCACCATGCCTGATCCCTCCCACTCTCTGTCACCATGCCTGATCCCTCCCACTCTCTGTCACCATGCCTGATCACTCCCACTCTCTGTCACCATGCCTGATCACTCCCACTCTCTGTCACCATGCCTGATCACTCCCACTCTCTGTCACCATGCCTGATCACTCCCACTCTCTGTTACCATGCCTGATCACTCCCACTCTCTGTCAGAATGCCTGATCACTCCCACTCTCTGTCACCATGCCTGATCACTCCCACTCTCTGTCAACATGCCTGATCACTCCCACTCTCTGTCACCATGCCTGATCACTCCCACTCTCTGTCACCATGCCTGATCACTCCCACTCTCTGTTACCATGCCTGATCACTCCCACTCTCTGTCAGAATGCCTGATCACTCCCACTCTCTGTCACCATGCCTGATCACTCCCACTCTCTGTCAACATGCCTGATCACTCCCACTCTCTGTCACCATGCCTGATCACTCCCACTCTCTGTCAACATGCCTGATCACTCCCACTCTCTGTCACCATTCCTGATCACTCCCACTCTCTGTCAACATGCCTGATCACTCCCACTCTCTGTCACCATGCCTGATCACTCCCACTCTCTGTCGAATGCCTGATCACTCCCACTTTCTGTCAACATGCCTGATCACTCCCACTTTCTGTCAACAAGCCTGATCACTCCCACTCTCTGTCAACATGCCTGATCACTCCCACTCTCTGTCAGAATGCCTGATCACTCCCACTCTCTGTCAACAGGCCTGATCACTCCCACTCTCTGTCAACATGCTTGATCACTCCCACTCTCTGTCACTATTCCTGATCACTCCCACTCTCTGTCAACATGCCTGATCACTCCCACTCTCTGTCACCATGCCTGATCACTCCCACTCTCTGTCAGAATGCCTGATCACTCCCAAGCGTCCTTGCTGCTTGTTTGCACTGGTCTCAGTAAATGATCCTGCCACTCAATTGGTCCTCTGCTATTCCGCCATTGATTCTGAATGTCAGCATTGACCCAGAGCAGCCTAGTGTCTAAAGGGGAGAGGGTGGATAGTGAGCAGCCTAGTGTCTAAAGGGGAGTGGGTAGATAACACTGGTCCAGAGCAGCCTAGTGTCTAAAGGGGAGTGGGTAGATAACCACTGGTCCAGAGCAGCCTAGTGTCTAAAGGGGAGAGTGGGTAGATAACCACAGGTCCAGAGCAGCCTAGTGTCTAAAGGGGAGAGTGGGTGGATAACCACTGGTCCAGAGCAGCCTAGTGTCTAAAGGGGAGTGGGTAGATAACCACAGGTCCAGAGCAGCCTAGTGTCTAAAGGGGAGAGTGGGTGGATAACCACTGGTCCAGGGTCATATTTTGTATTATTTTATCTTTCTGTTGGGGTTGGGGTAAACTGTTCCTAGATCTGTGGCTAGGGTCAACTTCTACTTCGGAGCGCCTAAAGGGAGATTTGGACAGGTTATTCCTATGACCCCCACTACAGCTATGAGAGCGAAATCCTTTCCTAGGTTCATGCCTTGCAAAGCTGTCAATGGCTGTTCCTATTTATGATGACACATTCATTTAGCTAGCTATTTACAATGACGGCCTACCCCGGCCAAACCCGGATGACGCCGGGCCAATTGTGCACCGCCCTATGGGACTCCCAATCACGGATGTGATACAGCCTGGATTCGAACCATCGACTGTAGTGACACCCCTTGCACTGAGATGCAGTGCCTTGGACTGCTGCACCACTCAGGAATAACTAGTCAGTTGCACAACTGAATGCATTTAATCAAAATGTGTCTTCTGCATTTTCATTTTTTACATTTAATTTCACCTTTATTTAACCAGGTAGGCCAGTTGAGAACAAGTTCTCATTTACAACTGTGACCTGGCCAAGATAAAGCAAAGCAGTGCGACACAAACAACAACACAGAGTTACACATAAACAAACGTACAGTCAATAACACAACAGAAAAAAGGATCTATATACAGTGAGTGCAAATGAGGTAAGATAAGGGAGGTAAGGCAATAAATAGGCCATAGTGGCAAAATAATTACAATTAAACACTGGAGTGATAGATGTGCAGAAGATGAATATGCAAGTATAGATACTGGGGTGCAAAGGAGCAAAAATAAATAACAGTATGGGGATGAGGTAGTTGGATGGGCTATTTAGAGATGGGCTATGTACAGGTGCAGTGATCTGTAAGCTGCTCTGACAGCTGCTGCTTAAAGTTAGTGAGGGAGATATGAGTCTCCAGCTTCAGTGATTTTTGCAATTTGTTCCAGTCATTGGCAGCAGAGAACTGGATGGAAAGGAGGCCAAAGAGGAATTGGCTTAGGGGTGACCTGTGAAATATACCTGCTGGAGCGCGTGCTACAGGTGGGTGTTTCTATGGTGACCAGTGAGCTGAGATAAGGCTTTACCTAGCAAAGACTTATAGATGACCTGGAGCCAGTGGGATTGGAGACGAATATAAAGCGAGGGCCAGCCAACGAGAGCATACAGGTCGCAGTGGTGGGTAGTATATGGGGCTTTGGTGACAAAACAGTGACAAAATGTCACTGTGATAGCAAACTGGATGTAGTCTGAGTAGAGTGTTGGAGGCTATTTTGTAAATGATGTCGCCGATGTCAAGGATCTGCAGGATAGTCCGTTTTAAGAGGGTATGTTGAGCAGCATGAGTGAAGGATACTTTGTTGCGAAATAGGAAGCCGATTCTAGATTTAATTTTGGATTGGAGATGCTTAATGTGAGTCTGGAAGGAGAGTTTACAGTCTAACCAGACGCCTAGGTATTTTTAGTTGTCCACGTATTCTAAGTCAGAACCGTCCAGAGTAGTGATGATGGACGGGCGGGCAGATACAGGCAGCAATCGGTTGAAGAGCATACATTTAGTTTTACTTGCATTTAAGAACAGTTGGAGGCCACGGAAGGAAAGTTGTATGGCATTGAAGCTCGTCTGGAGGTTAGTTAACACAGTGTCCAAAGAGGGGCCAGAAGTACACAGAATGGTGTCGTCTGCATAGAGGTGGATCAGAGAATCAACAGCAGCAAGATCGACATCATTGATGTATACAGAGAAAAGTCGGCCCGAGAATTGAACCCTGTGGTACTCCCCCCCTATAGAGACTGCCAGAGGCCCGGACAACAGGCCCTCCGATTTGACACACTGAACTCTATCTGAGAAGTAGTTGGTGAACCAGCTGCACAGTATTGTCTCTTATCGATGGCGGTTATGATATCGTTTAGGACCTTGAGCGTGGCTGTGGTGCACCCATGACCAGCAGGAAACCAGATTGCATAGCGGAGAAGGTACAGTGGGATTCAAAATGGTTGCTGATCTGTTTGTTAACTTGGCTTTCGAAGACCTTAGAAAGGCAGGGTAGGATAGATATAGGTCTGTAGCAGTTTGGGTCTAGAGTGTCTCCCACTTTGAATAGGGGGATAACCGCGGCAGCTTTCCAATCTTTGGGGATCTCAGACGATACGAAAGAAAGGTTGACCCAACCCCTCTGGTGTGGTTATATGAGGTTTTAGTATACTCCCATTTCTGGAAGATTTTTAGTTAGGTCCCACTTTGGCATCTTTGTGACAAAAGCTTCATGCCTACTTGTTAAATCAGAGTTGAGTGCTCCCATTATGCCCCTCTATCTCTCTCCTGCCATCTCTTTCTCCCTCCATCTGTCCCTCTGCATCTGTCTATTGGCCTTGTTCCTATTCTCTCTCTCTCCCTTTTTATCTCTCTCTTTTTCACTTCCTCCCTCCCCCCTCTCTCTCTCTTTCTCTCTTGCTACCCCTCTCTCTCGCTTCCCTCACTCGCTCTTTCGTTCCCTCTAACTGTCTCTCTCGCTCTCGTTCTCTCCTCCCTCTCTCTCTCTCTCTCCAGAAGATGAAAGGCTCTCAGTGTTAGGGAGGAGCCTGTCGCTCAGCTGAACTAAGACACAGAAACAGAGACAGATAAAGAGGGAGAGAAAAAAGCTGTCATGTTGACCTTGTCTGGCTGCCAGGCTTTTGGGAGGGGGGCAAAGAGGGGGTATCACTCAGAGAAAACAGGCGCCCCCGTGTGAGGAGAAGAGAGGAGAAAACAGGCACCCCGTGTGAGGAGAAGAGAGGAGAAGAGAGGAGAAAACAGGCGCTCCGTGTGAGGAGAAGAGAGGAGAAAACAGGCACCCCGTGTGAGGAGAAGAGAGGAGAAGAGAGGAGAAAACAGGCGCTCCGTGTGAGGAGAAGAGAGGAGAAAACAGGCACCCCGTGTGAGGAGAAGAGAGGAGAAGAGAGGAGAAAACAGGCACCCCGTGTGAGGAGAAAACAGGCGCTTGACACCCCGTGTGAGGAGAAGAGAGGAGAAAACAGGCACCCCGTGTGAGGAGAAGAGAGGAAAAAACAGGCACCCCATGTGAGGAGAAGAGGAGGACACTGAGGAGGTCACCCCCATTTTTAAAGATGCTAGCTACAGTGGGGCAAAAAAGTATTTAGTCAGCCACCAATTGTGCAAGTTCTCCCACTTAAAAAGATGAGAGAGGCCTGTAATTTTGATCATAGGTACACTTCAACTATGACAGACAAAATGAGAAAAAAAATCCAGAAAATCACATTGTAGGATTTTTTATGAATTTATTTGCAAATTATGGTTGGAAAATAAGTATTTGGTCACCTACAAACAAGCAAGATTTCTGGCTCTCACAGACCTGAACTTTTTCTTTAAGAGGCTCCTCTGTCCTCCACTCGTTACCTGTATTAATGGCACCTGTTTGAACTTGTTATCAGTATAAAAGACACCTGTCCACAACCTCAAACAGTCACACTCCAAACTCCACTATGGCCAAGACCAAAGAGCTGTCGAAGGACACCAGAAACAAAATTGTAGACCTGCACCAGGCTGGGAAGACTGAATCTGCAATAGGTAAGCAGCTTGGTTTGAAGAAATCAACTGTGAGAGCAATTATTAGGAAATGGAAGACATACAAGACCACTGATAATCTCCCTCGATCTGGGGCTCCACGCAAGATCTCACCCCGTGGGGTCAAAATGATCACAAGAACGGTGAGCAAAAATCCCAGAACCACACGGGGGGACCTAGTGAATGACCTGCAGAGAGCTGGGACCAAAGTAACAAAGCCTACCATCAGTAACACACTACGCCGCCAGGGACTCAAATCCTGCAGTGCCAGACGTGTCCCCCTGCTTAAGCCAGTACATGTCCAGGCCCGTCTGAAGTTTGCTAGAGAGCATTTGGATGATCCAGAAGAAGATTGGGAGAATGTCATATGGTCAGATGAAACCAAAATATAACTTTTTGGTAAAAACTCAACTTGTCGGTGTTTGGAGGACAAAGAATGCTGAGTTGCATCCAAAGAACACCATACCTACTGTGAAGCACGGGGGTGGATACATCATGCTTTGGGGCTGTTTTTCTGCAAAGGGATCCGTATAAAGGAAAGAATGAATGGGGCCATGTATCGTGAGATTTTGTGTGAAAACCTCCTTCCATCAGCAAGGGCATTGAAGATGAAACGTGGCTGGGTCTTTCAGCATGACAATGATCCCAAACACACCGCCCGGGCAACGAAGGAGTGGCTTCGTAAGAAGCATTTCAAGATCCTGGAGTGGCCTAGCCAGTCTCCAGATCTCAACCCCATAGAAAATCTTTGGAGGGTTGAAAGTCTGTGTTGCCCAGCAACAGCCCCAAAACATCACTGCTCTAGAGGAGATCTGCATGGAGGAATGGGCCAAAATACCAGCAACAGTGTGTGAAAACGTTGTGAAGACTTACAGAAAACGTTTGACCTCTGTCATTGCCAACAAAGGGTATATAACAACGTATTGAGATAAACTTTTGTTATTGACCAAATACTTATTTTTCACCATAATTTGCTAATAAATTCATTAAAAATCCTACAATGTGATTTTCTGGATTTTTTTTCTCATTTTGTCCGTCATAGTTGAAGTGTACCTATGATGAAAATTACAGGCCTCTCTCATCTTTTTAAGTGGGAGAACTTGCACAATTGGTGGCTGACTAAATACTTTTTTGCCCCACTGTATCTCCAATGATCCCACAGTACAGCCTGGTTCTCTCCCTCTCTCATTGGAGGCTAAACTATCCCATCCACGTCAACCGCCCAGCCCTCACTAACTGTCTTTCTAACACACACACACACACACACACACACACACACACACACAAACACACACACACATACATAGAGAAAAACACACGTCAGTTTGTCTGCTAATTACTCTCTGCTGTTTTTGTGTTTCTCCTTCTTCCTGTTTTCTTCCCGTCTCAATATGCTTTGCTTTTGGGAGCCTGAAAACACCCACACACACACAAACACATCCTGGCCAGAGCTTCTGCCTCCTGCTGCACATCTGGTGCTCTGTTCCCCCTCTCCTCTCGATGCTGACACTAGGCACTAACGTAGCGTGGCTGGTGCACAGGTGTCTCCCCCTCACCCGGTTCCCCCCAGGGACAGGGCGCGCCGGCCCAGGAATTCTGAACGGGGTAACTTTACACCCTCTTTGTACATTCTACGTGTCCGACCACAGTGAAAGGCCTGGACACCACAGCCACACCCCCGGGGAGCTGCTTCATACAGCTGTAGATCCTATCATGTTACCCTGGCTATTGAAGAAGAACTCAGCTTCCCAGGGAGGGGAGAATGGAC
>NW_024609795.1:422500-425000 GCF_018296145.1 Oncorhynchus tshawytscha
GATCAAATTAAGATCCTACACCTGTACATATTCACGTGCCTTCCTTATATTTACATATTACATACACATTGCTGCAGCGTTATAATAGTTCTATAATATTGTGGGTCTGTATACCAGAGAATGCAGGGAGGGTGTTGGCCACGTAAGTAAATAATAATACAAACCAGCTGTGGTCCTAGTTAAACTGCTGCTGTCAGGCTAGCATATGACGGTACCCTACCGCAGAGCTTTCTGACAGCGTTAGAGCTTCTGCAAGCTCTACGTAGTCTCATTTGGTAATTAACGTTACTGACCAGAGCTCAAATAGTAGAGCTCTCGTTTGGTAAATAATGTTACTGACCAGAGCTCATATAGTAGAGCTCTCATTTGGTAACTAATGTTACTGACCAGAGCTCATATAGTAGAGCTCTCATTTGGTAACTAATGTTACTGACCAGAGCTCAAATAGTAGAGCTCTCATTTGGTAAATAATGTTACTGACCAGAGCTCATATAGTAGAGCTCTTAGACATCTTTAAAGCTCCCGCATGCTCTAAATGTAGAGCTCTCATTTGGTAACTAAATGTTAATGTTACTGCTAGAGATCATATATTAGAGCTCTCAGTCAGCTTTAGAGTGTTTGCAAGCGCTACAGTAGAGTATGCATAGTATAGTTTTGTAAAAAATAAAATAAAAAAGTTACTCATCAGAGCTCATGGAGGCTCATATAGTAGAGCTCTTCGGCAGTTTTAGCTCCTGCAAACTCTAGATGCAGAGCTCTCATTCGGGAGCTAAATGTTAAGTATGACCTAGGGATTATAGCCTAGAAAGGATTGAATGCAACTAACGTTGTCTAATGCTCAGAGCTCATATAGTAGAGCTCTCATACCGTTTTAGAGCTCTTGCGAGCTCTAGATACAGAGCGCTCATTTGGGAGCTTAATGTTCAGTATGACCTATATTACCTAGTCATTGCTGTTATTGTCTGTTATAACTGTTATTGTCAACCAACAAACTATAGAAAACTTCATCAAATGAACTCCTCTCCATTGTTTTGTTAATTTCTGTTTTTGATATAACTTTGGCTTTCCTCCTGTCTTCTGTGTTAATACTCAGACTTTCCCCCATCAAGTTGTCTGGTCTGTCTATTGTTTTTAAGATGTCTCAGAGCTGAAGTTCTCTCACTCCAGAAACACAGGGCAGCTGGAGGGAGGGAGGGAGGGGTACTGTAAGGCGGGTGGCGCCTGGGGGTGAGGCACAGAATTGTCAGTGTTTATTTTGGAAATGCAGCCCTGCAGACAAACAGCAAGGGAACTGAACCCATAGCGCAGGGGAGCCTTCAAGTTCACCATGGCATATCCTACCTTAGTTCCTGACTTCAACTGTTCTCTTCTGGGACGTCCATCCCATTCAGGTGATCAGGACTGGGGGGACTACAGTAAATACAGGTTAATGAAATAACCCCCAGAGTACATGAATGATCTGTTTCAAGGAGGAAACGGTGAGGCCTTGTTGTGATTAGTGGTTACAGTTTAACTGGAGAGGTATGCATGGTCTGTGGGCTGGGAGGGTCGGGGCCGAGGCCCAGCCAGATAGGAGTGGTTTTACTGGCCTGGACCCAAATTCATACCTCAGAGTAGAAGTGCTGATCTAGGATCAGACCCCCCCCCCCAACTTGTCCAAGTAATAATATTCATTATAATCTAATGGCAAAACTTGTCCTAGATCAGCACTGCTATAGTCTGAAGATGAGCCCAGGGGCGAATGGGCCATATTTATAAAGCGTAGGAGGGTTGGTCTAGGATCAGTTCCCCCGTCCATGTAATCTTATTCAATTTGATCTAAAAGATGAAACTGGTCCTAGATCAGAACTCATATGGCTCTATTTTAACAAACCTAATGCAATGGAAAATCTAAGCACTGGCGGTAGCTATAGGTTCGGGGTGTCAGAAATATTTATTCTATTTTCATAACCAGAATTAAGGACACAGTACAGGGCGGAGAGGTGAAAGAGCTGGGTTTTCATGAATAAACAGGTTGAATGTATGTCGAGGCTTGACCCCTGACTGGCCAATCAGAATGTGCTCCATGGCTAAATATGTGTCTTCTTGAAGTTGTGTTTTTACAGTCTTGTATGTATTGTGTTGTCATCCACTCCGAATCGAATGTTAGTCCGTTGTAGCCTATTTTGTTAAATAGTCTACACAAACAAAATAACAACATTTCGGCCTATCCCATATTGGCTAAATATGTTGCATATGTTTTTGAACAGTAATTGCATGGCTTCAATATGGAAATATACTGTTAACATAGCATTCCCAGTGATATAAGCCTACTGTAAAATGCATTATGTCTGAGCCATGGACGTGTCTATACTGTTAACATAGCATTCCCAGTGATATAAGCCTACTGTAAAATGCATTATGTCTGAGCCATGGACGTGTCTATACTGTTAACATAGCATTCCCAGTGATATAAGCCTACTGTAAAATGCATTATGTCTGAGCCATGGACGTGTCTATA
>NW_024609795.1:430000-490000 GCF_018296145.1 Oncorhynchus tshawytscha
GGCTGCTATTGGCATCCCACTGAGATATTAAATCAGACACACGCAGTCCCAGAGTGTCTAACTGGGCTCTCCATTCTCCAAGCAGTGGCTGTGACACTGAAAGTTTAAACAAGCCACAGAGTAAATGCTCAGACACACCAATAGCATCTGCTGGCTCAGAGTACTTAGCACCTCTGAATGTAATTTGCGAAACGAGTGCGCACCAATTTAACTTGTAGAATCGCGTGAAAAATGACGGCAGTCTGACGTCTACAGCAGGTGGTCCCTAAAACACAGCTGGCTGAACGATCTGAAGATAAACGGTAGATCCACATTTGGTGAGATGTGTGAGAGCCTTAAAAGCGCTCGGCTAACAGTTCTCTTTGGTTGTTTTACCTGGATTCATTTCAGTGGTGCAGGTTCTAGTGGATTAAAGTGAGCAATAAGAAATCAATCTCTGCCTTTTTTGATGAGTGCTCCAACTCCTTTTTTAACTTGAATTAGTCTGTTTGGACATTCTACTCCTTTTTAACTTGAATTAGTCTGTTTGGAAGTTCTACTCCTTTTTAACTTGAATTAGTCTGTTTGGACGTTCTACTCCTTTTTAACTTGAATGAGTCCGTTTGGACGTTCTACTCCTTTTTAACTTGAATGAGTCTGTTTGGACGTTCTACTCCTGTTTAACTTGAATGAGTCTGTTTGGACGTTCTACTCCTTTTTAACTTGAATGAGTCTGTTTGGACGTTCTACTCCTTTTTAACTTGAATGAGTCCGTTTGGACGTTCTACTCCTTTTTAACTTGAATGAGTCCGTTTGGACGTTCTACTCCTTTTTAACTTGAATGAGTCCGTTTGGACGTTTTTTCTTGGTAAACCATTCTCAAGGTTCTAGCATCTGTTGGTACTTTCAACAACAGGAATGTGGTTTCTATTGATTTTGATATTTTGCTGTGTGTAGGTTATTGTTGAATGATGAGCCTAATATTCTTTACCTCTTGCCTGTCATCTTGGGGAACCATGGCTCTTCCATTCTCTTTAGTAGGAATTTATATTCTGGCCAAAAGAAGTCAGGACTGCTATATGATTTATATCCTACCAACATACATAATCTGGGGGAAATATATCTCTTACATTCATTTTTAGTGTGCATTTCTTAGCTTGTCCCAAAAAAAGAAAGCCTTATAGTTCTATGTGGTTAAACCAAGCAACATGTTTCTTGGTTGGCTGTCTATGTGGTTATACCCAACAACATGTCTCTTGGTTGGCTGTCTATGTGGTTATACCCAACAACATGTCTCTTGGTTGGCTGTCTATGTGGTTATACCCAACAACATGTCTCTTGGTTGGCTGTCTATGTGGTTATACCCAACAACATGTCTCTTGGTTGGCTGTCTATGTGGTTATACCCAACAACATGTCTCTTGGTTGGCTGTCTATGTGGTTATACCCAACAACATGTCTCTTGGTTGACTGTCTATGTGGTTATACCCAACAACATGTCTCTTGGTTGACTGTCTATGTGGTTATACCCAACAACATGTCTCTTGGTTGGCTGTCTATGTGGTTATACCCAACAACATGTCTCTTGGTTGGCTGTCTATGTAGTTATACCCAGCAACATGTCTCTTGGTTGGCTGTCTATGTGGTTATACCCAACAACATGTCTCTTGGTTGGCTGTCTATGTGGTTATACCCAACAACATGTCTCTTGGTTGGCTGTCTATGATACAGGCCAGGGGCATGATGATCCATCCATCAGGACACGCCTTATTTTCCCACAGTGCAGCTGTCTGCCCTCAGAGGGTGAAGGGCGCCCTAGGGCCTGACTTCAGAGCTGCGGTGGTGGTGCAGGGTGGGATCATATGGCATAAAACTCTGGATGTGGAGGGGTACCACATACTGCACAACACCATGCCCAGATGGGAGTACTCACTACAGGAGTACTCACTACAGGAGTACTCACTACAGGAGTACTCACTCACTGGCCTCCTGGGCTTTTCAAGCATGACAGTCTAGGGTTTACTGAGAATGGTGAGACAAACAAAAAAAATTCATCATCGGCAGTCCTGTGGGCGAAAACAGCTCGTTGATGAGAGGTCGAAGGAGAATGGCAAGAATCGCGCAAGCTAACAGGCGGGCCACAAACAGACAAATAATGGCGCAGTACAACAGTGGTGTGCAGAATGGCATCTTCAAACGCACAACTCGTTGGTTCTTGTCACAGATGGGCTGTTGCAGCAGACATCCACACAGGGTTCCACTCCTATCAGCTAAAAACAAGAAGAAACGGCTCCAGTGGGCACATGATCACCAACACTGGACAATTGAGGAGTGGAAAAACATTGCCTGATCCGCCGAATCCCAGTTCCTGTTGCGTCATGCTGACAGCAGAGTCAGGATTTGGCGTAAGCAGCGTGAGTCCATGGCCCCATCCTGCCTGGTGTCAACGGTACAGGCTGGTGGCGGAGGTGTAATGTTGTGGGGAATGTTTTCCTGGCACATGTTAGGTCCCTTGATACCAATTTAGCAACATTTCCATGCCCTGAAGAATTCAGGCTGTTCTGGAGGCAAAGGGGGGTCTGACCCAGTACTAGATTGGTGTACCTAATAAACTGAGTACATCTACAGTACATAATGTATGCTTGCAGACTAAACCTTCATTGACACTCTTAGTTGACTGTCTAAGGCAAGCTTCCTAAAGGCTATGTTCCAACTAGCACGCTGTACTAGCAAAGCACACTGCTAAAGTTCCCAATAGACTCCTCATACTACAGTTGAAGTTGGATGTTTACATACACTTAGGTTGGAGTCATTAAA
This sequence comes from Oncorhynchus tshawytscha, assembly GCF_018296145.1. NCBI lineage: Eukaryota > Metazoa > Chordata > Actinopteri > Salmoniformes > Salmonidae > Oncorhynchus > Oncorhynchus tshawytscha. The sequence goes on from NW_024609795.1 coordinate 432,796, forward strand.
ACTTGTTTTTCAATCACTCCACAAATTTCTTGTTAACAAACTACAGTTTTGGCAAGTCAGTTAGGACAAGTCGGTTAGGACAATTCCTCCAACAATTGTTACCAGACAGATTATTTCACTTATAATTCACTGTATCACAATTCCAGTGGGTCAGAAGTTAACATACACTAAGTTAACTGTGCCTTTAAATAGCTTGGAAAATTCCAGAAAATTATGTCATGGCTTTGGAAGCTTCTGATAGGCTAATTTACATCATTTGAGTCAATTGGAGGTGTACCTGTGGATGTATTTCAAGGCCTACTATCAAACTCAATGCCTCTTGGCTTGACATCATGGGAAATTCAAAAGAAATCAGCCAAGACCTCAGAAAAAAATTGTAGACCTCCACAAGTCTGGTTCATCCTTGGGGGCAATTTCCAAACGCCTGAAGGTACCATGTTCATCTGTACAAACAATAGCACGCAAGTACATGGGACCACCCAGCCGTCATACCGCTCAGGAAGGAGATGCATTCTGTCTCCTAGAGATGAACGCACTTTGGTGTGAAAAGTGCAAATCAATCCCAGAACAACAGCAAAGGACCCTGTGAAGATGCTGGAGGAAACAGGTACAAAAGTATCTACATCCACAGTAAAACAAGTCCTATATCGACATAACCTGAAAGGCCGCTCAGCAATGAAGAAGCCACTGCTCCAAAACCGCCATAAAAAAAGCCAGACTACGGTTTGCAACTGCACATGGGGACAAAGATCGTACTTTTTGAAGAAATGTCCTCTGGTCTGATGAAACAAAAATAGAACTGTTTGCCCATAATGACCATTGTTATGTTTGGAGGAAAAAGGGGGAGGCTTGCAAGCCGAAGAACACCATCCCAACCGTGAAGCACGGGGGTGGCAGCATCATGTTGTGGAGGTGCTTTGCTGTAGGAGGGACTGGTGCACTTCACAAAAATAGATGGCATCATTAGGATGGAAAATGATGTGGATATATTGAAGCAACATCTCAAGACATCAGTCAAGAAGTTAAAGCTTGGTCGCAAATGGGTCTTCCAAATGGACAATGACCCCAAGCATACTTCCAAAGTTGTGGCAAAATGGCATAAAGACAACAAAGTCAAGGTATTGGAGTGGCCATCACAAAGCCCTGACATCAATCCTATAGACAATTTGTGGGAAGAACTGAAAAAGTGTGTGCGAGCAAGGAGGCCTACAAACCTGACTCTGTTACACCAGCTCTGTCAGGAAGAATAGGCCAAAAATCACCCAAATTATTGTGGGAAGCCTGTGGAAGGTTACCCAAAACTTTGACCCAAATTAAACAATTTAAAGGCAATGCTACCAAATACAAATTGAGTGTATGTAAACTTCTGACCCACTGGGAATGTGGTGAAAGAAATCAAAGCTGAAATAAATAATTCTCTCTACTATAATTCTGACATTTCACATTCTAAAAATAAAGTGGTGATCATAACTGACCTAAGACAGGGGATTTTTACTAGGATTAAATGTCAGCAATTGTGAAAAAATGAGTTTAAATATATTTGGTTAAGGTGTATGTAAACTTCCGACTTCAAATGCACGTGGACTTTTAGGGTGGACATTGGGACTGAGCCTTATTGTATGACTGGACCAGAGAAAGACTGCAGCTCAGTGGTGGACTAGACCATTAAAGTACCCGTGTCAAACCTGTGGTTCCAAACCAGGAAGAGCTGTACAGCACCAACTGTTGCCTCACACAGCTGTCCAAGCTATCCACATCTGGCCAAGCATGCAGGCAGGACAAAACTATGCACAGCGCTAGGCAGAATGCTCTGTGTATACACACACTCACAACTACAAAAGCACACACACAGACAAATGTGTGCACACACAGACACTAACAAGAGCATGCACACACACACACTATTGAGGTGTGAGACCTTGGAATAGGATCACCACCACAGAGATACACAGCTGGACATCAGTGGACATCTGGCCTGTGGCCAGACTGACCGACTCACTGACTGCCTCACAGAGAGCAGCAATGAATACTGTAGTGAGTGGGAAAATCATTACCATGCTGGCTAACCATGCTGCTGTCTGATGAAAACCACTAACCCTCAGGAGAACTGATCAGTCATCTCTCAGTCTGTCACTCATCAGCTGATTGGTTAAACAGAGTTGTGTGTGTGTGTGTGTGTGTGTGTGTGTGTGTGTGTGTGTGTGTGTGTGTGTGTGTGTGTGTGTGTGTGTGTGTGTGTGTGTGTGTGTGTGTGTGTGTGTGTGTGTGGTGGGTGGGTGGGTGGGTGGGTGTGTGTTAGAGGTTGACCGATTAATCGGAATGGCAGATTAATTAGGGCCGAGTTCAAGTTTTCATAACAATCGGAAATCTGTATTTTTGGACACCGATTTGGACGATTTTATTTTATTTTACACCTTTATTTAACTACGCAAGTCAGTTAAGAACACATTCTTGTTTTCAATGGTGGCCTAGGAACGGTGGGTTAACTGCCTTGTTCAGGGGCAGAATGACAGATTTGTACCTTGTCAGCTCGGGGATTCGTTTTTGCAACCTTCCGGTTGCAAGTACCGTGGCTTTTGTGGAGCGATGGGTAACGATGCTTCGAGGGTGGCTGTTGTCGATGTGTTCCTGGTTCGAGCCCAGGTAGGGGCGAGGAGAGGGACGGAAGCTATATTGTTACACTGGCAATACTAAAGGGCCTATAAGAACATCCAATAGTCAAAGGTATATGAAATACAAATGGTATGGAGAGAAATAGTCCTATAATTCCTATAATAACTACAACCTAAAACTTCTTACCTTGATTTTATTAATGTATTATATTAAGTTCAAATAAGTGTTCATTCAGTATTGTTGTAATTGTCATTATTACAAATAAAAGTTTAAAATCGGACGATTAATCGGTATCGGCATTTTTTGGTCTTCCAATAATCGGTATCGGCGTCGAAAAATCATAATCGGTCGACGTCTAGTGTGTGTGTGTGTGTGTGTGTGTGTGTGTGTGTGTGTGTGTGTGTGTGTGTGTGTGTGTGTGTGTGTGTGTGTGTGTGTGTGTGTGTGTGTGTGTGTGTGTGTGTGTGTGTGTGTGTGTGTGTGTGTGTGTGTGTGTGTGTGTGTGCGTTCGTGCGTGTGTTCCTGTTTGGATGTGCATGCGTTCATGCGTATGTGTGTTTTTCTGTGTCTTCATGTGTGTGAACACATGCATGTGCCTGTGTCTATGTAAATGTGAAGAGCACCTGGAATACGGCCCTCACACATAGTCTCATAGTTCACAGCAGTATTATGGATGAAATAATGGCCAGGCGGCTTGGATGGGAGGCAACTCTCTAGGAGAGTCAATATCCCCTTCTCTTCCTGTTCTTCTTCCCCAAAACCTCCAGTGGGCCCCCAGCCAGACCTCCCTCCAGTGAGTCTCATATATACATATATATATTTATATATATATATTATACTCACTGTCTGTTTGACACACAGTAGGCTACACACACACACACACACACACACACACACACACACACAAGAAACATATTCAAAAATGCCAACCCCTTGAAAACATTCAAACTTTCATCCAGCCCCCAACCAACCCCCCAACCAACCCCCTCCAATCAACCCCTCCAACCAACCCCCTAACCAACCCCTCCAACCAACCCCCCAACCAACCCCCTCCAATCCACCCCCTCCAATCCAACCCCCTCAGAAAGTAAGAGTGTGCCTGGGTTCATAATGTAATGTTTTATAATGATCAGGCCTCCTCATGGGTTGGTTAACTGTATTCTGCCTTGGCAGGCCTTCGCCCTTTTCCCCTGGCCTCATCTGGGACAATGGGAGGCAGCCAATCGGGAGAGGCTCTGTCCCAAACCTGCTCCCCGAGCTCCAAATGTGCACACCATTAGGCCAGGGACAGAGCAATTGCTTAATTGGAGGAAAATAGCCTCTTTATCCAGGCTTCTGCCCACACAGATCATCTGCTGCCCCATTGCCCAGTACAGTGTAGCTGTCCTGGTCTGCTATTGGTTTGGGTGCTTGGCCCTTGAGAGCAACTCTGAATTATGTTTTGTTAAATTGGGAACTGGCAACATAACAATGGTGATATTTCATGACAGTGCCGTTATTGGATCCCAGTGTTGTTTGTTCACCTGCTGTTATGAGAGAACATTGAGTCTTTAGGGTTTGCAATAGCATGTTTTTGTTTAGGGCTTTGAATATTGATAATGTATCACAGTAAACTGATGTAATGGTAGAAATAATACCGATAGTGTTCTGCTTCTGGTTCTGAATCTGACTCCATTCCATCATCGCGCAGAACTGAAATCCTTGACATGCCCCGCGCATATGGCTTCACTATTTGAGGCGACGCAACCCCACAAGGAGAGTAAGGCCTCGCTTGTCATGCGCGCTCTGAAAATGTGTTTCTGGGGGAATTCTACTTTTTGTTGGGTGTGACTGTCAAGCAGACATGTCGTGTCCCTATGAATATGAGGAATGACACGGTGTCTTTGTAAATCACAGACGCTGGCGGTGCACGTAGGCCTACGCCATGGCCAGTGTATAAAGATATGACAGGCAGTCCAGGGGGAGCAGCGGCGGCTCTGGACAACGGAGCAGGGCTGGCGCACCGCTGTGGACTCAGAAATTAGGTCAGTCCGCCCTGTCCTCCTTGAACTCTGCCCATTTCACATTTCACCGACTATCTCGGACACACAAGACCACATTTACAAACATCAAATATACCATACGGGAACGAACTGCCCGTGCAAATTATGTAACGCCTATATGTCATCCAGTGTAACAATAACCCAACACACAGAGAAGGATAGAGGGAAGGATATAGGGGAGTTGTAGGCTGAAGGCAACGGGCTTACCTTAGGGGAAAATCCCGTGGATATGGCCGAGATGTCTCCGATGTATTCCCTCTCCGGCAACAAACTTTCCACTCCGTATGTTTGTGCAAAAGCCTCTCGATGGCAATTTCCCCTTGCAATTCTGTAATGTTGTTCTCGTTCAAAGCACTAAAGGAAGCTGACACGTCTAAATACAATAGTATGTGTCGAGTGAGGCGGTCCGTTCCCAGACCATTGGTTTGAAAAAGAAAATGGAAAATGGAATAAAACGAAGACGATACGACTATTTCACAAGCAATACGAGATAATAGTATAGTGTTGATGTCAGTTACTGGGGATGAGATCATTTCTCGTCGCCAGAAACCCGTTCATTTTAGGCTAAACACCCTAAACTGTATCCATAGTCTAAACTGTTCCGTTGTGGAAAATTAAGATCACTGGTTGTAAAATGTGCATCAAAATTACGCGTTCGGTTTCGTCTTGGATTCAAAGTGCATCGCTTAATGGCAACGCTGGTCAATTAGGGTGTTCAATGGGTGGTCGTTCTCCAGGGAGTAGGCTATAGGAGGGGTGCGCTGGGAGATACAGAGCCGAGAGATGTCGCGGGGGGGGGGTCTTCTTCGCTCGTTATGTTTCCAGATGCCGACTCCCTGTGGTTACAAACGGAGGTGTTGTCCTTATAGCTTTCTATTCTTCTATTTCTCCCTGTCTCTCACTCTCCCTCTTGCTCTTTTCTGTTCTCGCCTATTTAGTCCTCAAGGAGACGTGTTTGGTAAGGTGGTCTCCCCGCGTCCGTCTGAGAGGACCCGAGCCAGCCCGTGATCTCCCTCTCCTCGCGCGCAGCAGACTAGCCCGGGCTCTGCCAGCTCAGCGCATGCTTGCTGCTCCGCCCATCCACCATGGGCAGTCAGTCCTCAGCTCCTCTCAAAATAAGTCTCTTTCCTTCCCCGCTGAACATACCGTTTTCTTTAACCCGCTTTAACTCTTACAATGAACCATACAGAAAATCATAAGGGATATTTATGTGTTAGGAGACAATTGGTTTGCATGTTTTAACGCATCTGTGTTACTGGACACGTCTCTGTTTTCCCAAGTTTAAACAGGAAATTGCTGAGCTTCTTTAAAAAAAACTCCTTGCCACATATTTGGTGTTCATATTTAACCCGTTAACTTCTTTATATTCAACAAACGTGTTTCTAGTTGTCTAGGTGTCTTATAAGTGACATTTGCTTATTTTCTATTCATTCGCGTTCAGTTTATTAGAGATGATGGGAGAAAATAGCACTATTATAAATATACCTATATAAATGCCTATCTTTTTGTCTATTGTTATTCAATTACTAAATTAATTTAGGAAATGACAGGGACCAATCAATGTACTTAGGCTACCTACCAAGTCAATGAATTCCTAATGCAATAGGTGGCACATACCTAGGCCCATAGCCCTAATAATTATTGCAGTGCACCATTAGGTATAGCCCACTTGTGTTGCTTAGGGAGAACTCCGATACACTGCCTCGGAGTACCAAAAACCCCAGAGCAATTATGGTGTTTCAGGTAAGTGCTGAACCAGTAACATTGTTTTACCTCATCCAACCACCAGAGGTCGTGTCAGTAACAGTAAATTGTGAATTTTGACTCTCCAATCTGGTCATGAGCTACAAAGTGAGCAGGCTTTTGTTCCAGCCCATCATTAATAGGCCATATTATCTTGGCGAGTAGTTAATAATAATACATGTTTAATTGTCGCATGCAGTGAAAGTGGTTGTTTTACAGGGTCAGACATAGTGGTACAGCGCCCATGGAGCAAATTAGATTTAACTGCCTTGCTCAAGAGCACATTGACAGATTTCTGATTTTTCACCTTGTCGGCGTGGGTATTCGAACCAGCGATCTTTTGGTTACTCACCCAACACTCTAACTGCTAGGCTACCTGCCGCCCAGTTGTGTCTGGTGTTTTAGTGCTGGGTTGCACATATGTCTAGCTCTCCCAAGACTAATGATCAAGTCCAACATAACTTCATAATTGATCATGTAAATTGTGCATGATATTGGGTGAATACGTCTGTCTCTGGGAACATATGGGTTAATATGTCTGGGGCATACGTTAAGTAACGAGGAAGTTATGCAACACCTATGTTGTGTACAGAACTCTTTGGACCTATAGTGGCTGGTACCTAGTGGTACATGCAAAAATGTTACATTCATAGGCAAATACACTCACACTAAAGTACACAAATAAACATAGCCTATATTCATGTGTAAAATATTATTATGTATGAAAACAGCCATGCAAACAGGTTATTTAAGGTGAAGGGTAAGTCATGTGTAGCACCACAGCCACCAGACAGACAGTTATCACATAACTCTAAACATAATGGCAGGTCGACAACATTACTTGACTGTATAGCCTTTAAGTGTAGGCCTACGTGCATAAATCAGCTTGCGTGAACCTGTTATATTAGAAACTTTAAAGTTAATATATGCAAAATACTTGTAACAGATAACATTATAACATATACAGTATAACATATATATATATATATTTATATATAACATATACAAATACTTATTTTCCACCATAATTTGCAAATAAATTCATTAAAAATCCTACAATGTGATTTTCTGGATTTTTTTCCCTCATTTTGTCTGTCATAGTTGAAGTATACCTATGATGAAAATTACAGGCCTCTCTCATCTTTTTAAGTGGGAGAACTTGCACAATTGGTGGCTGACTAAATACTTTTTTGCCCCACTGTAACAATAGCCCCCAAGCAACATGTTCACACACATACTACGTTCCTGTTAGACTGAAGGGTATGAACATGACACTGAACTAATTCATTATATTCCTGTTCAACTGTGTTGCCTTCGTCCTTTTGTGGTATTATGCCAGTGTCCCTGGCTGTCCTCCGGGGCCTGTGTGTGTGTGTGTGTGTGTGTGTGTGTGTGTGTTACCAGTGTACTGGAGGAGAAGTTTAGCCCTATGAGCAATGATGACTGGAGCAAAAATATGTAATAACAGATTCATTGTCACCTTTACCGATGTACAGTATGTTAGATTTGTTGCAGGTATGTTATTCAGACCATTCAGATCATATGGGCACAATATTAAAGTTACATAGGAATGTGGAATAGCCTCCCTAGATGATGTCTCTTTAGTAGCTGAACATAGTTGTGTATTGTCAATGTCATCTGCAATACTGTGTATGTTGCATGGTGCATCACGCTGCAGGACATGCGCCAGGTCTTCCTTTTCCATGGCAGGATCTAACCTGACCACCCAGTGAGCTCCTTTAGCCTAGAAGCAAAACCAGCTGACTGCAGGCTTTCATTTTTTTTTTGTCAATGAATCTAGGTCCAGCCTATCTATGATGTCATATAAAGACTATTAATCGCTAATAGCATAGGAAAAGCAATAGCTGGGGCGTGTCAATAAGTAGCTAAATGATCCTGTGCTAAACTTGCGGAGTGCCTGCAGTTTTGGGAGAAAGATGGCGCTATACTATAACGCCGTAATAGCCTGGCATGCAACATTGTACACAGCAACAGCAGCAAGTGTAACAATTGTTGCAGCAGCGACTGATCAGCCGTGAAATGTACCAACATTGTAACATTGCTACACACGCTTATACTACACACATTTCCGGGTGCAAGGGTACTGCTCCCATTTTGTGGCTCGAGTTCTGTTCTGCTCGCACAGCACGCACCAACAAGGCAGGAGTGGCGATTAGGTAACTCTCCTCTCCTACACCCAAAATGGTGAACACATTCAGCTGTTCAATGTCAGCCTCTTTCTCTCGGCGCTGTTTCCCGTCGCTCCTCTCCCCACTCGAGCCCCCCACAGTTTGTTGCTGTTTTTGTGAGCCCTGCCAACTCGTCAGCTGATCCCACTTGTTCGCTTTCATAGTGAGAGGAGACCAGTGTCCCTACAACAGACTGGTTTCCTCTGCTCTATCGTTAACATTTCGAAAAACATCGTAGATTTAAAATAACTAAGTGACGCATGCAAAAAAAAAAATTGTTTTCCCTAATTTACGTGGAAAATCCTCATAAAATAGATAATGTCATAATAACTGTAGATTAGGCTACTAGGATTCGAGATATAGCATCAGTATCACTCAATGGAAACAATTCTACATTTGTGGCTCTCATTTAATCAACCAGACTCGTGCCTCGCCCCCTCCAGTGTAGATTTAAATAATCCTTTGTTTACATGATGCAGTCCCTCTGTCCGCGGAAGGAGGCTTTTGGTAGTGCTGTGTGATTCCTACCAGCTGTTTCCCGCCTTGAAAGACATCCGATCAGCTGCAACTACACACATACACGTACATGCAGAGGGAAAGAGAGAGAGAGATTGAGAGCGCCACACAACGAGGGAACCCTATCAGCTGGAAGTAGAGTAACGTTTAGAACTCCGACTGCTCTCCTACTACATAAGGAATTTTCCGAATTATGAAATTATTCTAGATTTATGAGCAAGGGAATTTGCACCTGAAACTGGAACATATTTTGTGCGTTAATTCATTTGAACCGGGGGACACACAACTGGAGAGGAAATCATGGAGTATTTCATGGTACCAGCACAGAAGGTGCCCTCCTTGCAACATTTTAGGAAAACGGAGAAGGAAGTGATTGGGGGTCTTTGTAGGTGTGTGTGCACTTTTACTATTTCGCCTTATTGTATACGATAACAATTTGTTTATCTCTGCTGGTGGTGCGCATTTAGCGACGTTGGCGTGGCAACATGCTTGATTTGATCTGTATGTTATTGTGTACTGTACACGACCCACTGTCAAAGAGCGAGACAATTACCTTTATTGAATATCGATTAAGTACTCATATTAGGTAGATGACGATTCAGTACATGCATATGTAACTTAATTTTACCGTTACTTTAGCTAAATCTAGACATTTAGTAGCTAACAAACATACCCCACGTGGTTACATGCACACCACGCTGCTGCTCTGTTCCGAGAGATCGATCCCTGGCTATTTTGATATTTTCCCCAACGGTTACGTTATGTTTTGGATAAGTATACTAATTTACATATGAGCAAGAGAGGTAGTACATGTATAACAAAGGTGTCGCACCTTTGCTATGAATGTTTCGTTCACGTCCTAGGGTGAACTGTTTGCTCAGTTCGTTGGGGAGCGCGCTCAAGTTATTGTGGGCAGTGCGGCCATGCTTGTGCTAAAGTGGTGAGGGATCTGTCGTAGTCTTCCCTCCAGTAACTTCACATTTCCGGATAATTTATGTAAAATTCACGGTGAAAGTTTAAGTAGTCGCATTTGTGCAACGAAATCACAGTTTCGCTGGTATTCTTGGCCACATTTTGGTGCACTCTAGTACCGTATGCACTGCGTCTTTTCTCCCGCAGCTCAGCAATGCCGCCGCATGTAGAGGAAGCAGTCGCATTGTTGTAATGGCGGAGGACTCGATGAGAGGTTTTGAACGCAGCAGTGTGGCGGCGCGATGCATTCTAAAACAGATTGGACCGTATGAAACTGATTGTGTCGCCGCGAGGCATTCCGCAACCGATTGAGAAATTAGTAGTGGTCTTTTTAATTAGGGGGTGTGTATAGTGGAAGGCCAGTCGATGCATTTGCAACCTTTAGTAGACAGGGAGGCGGAGATGAAGGATATCGTGTGGTCTGCGCACGTGGTCTGGGACATGTAGTTCTATTTTCGAATTGTGTAATTTTGCATAAAATTGTCCAAGCAACACTCAATTATAGTCTTTGATGTGCACATTTGGCCATAATACATTGTCAAACATGATTTCTCACGTACAAATGTGTATTTATTATGATAATACTTGAATGTTTATTATGTTAATGTTGCTATAATTTGGGGACCCTGATTAAAGCAACTCATCTAATATACTGTTCCTAGTCTGTCAAGCTATGGTGGTTGTATTTGTGACTGGGTTCGCTATTCGCTACCACCCAGTCGTGATTTGGCAGAGGCTGTGTTTGCTGGCTGGTTTCTGGGTTGTAAGGAAACAGCAGACACGGTCTCTCTCCCCATCTGTGTCTGCACAATTGTTCCCTGTGTTTGCTCTGAGGCAGCTGAGTCACTACTGATAAGAGCCTTGCTACTAGAAAGCTTCCCAGTGATACTCCCATTAGATGTAGAGGATGTGGAAGTTCAATTAGACATTTCCCATCCCAAATGGAATCTGTGTGGGAGCCATGCTGAACAAATCAGGATGACAAACGCTTTTATGGTTGGAATTCTCACAGGCTGTGTTCCGTGGGTTCAGAGGTCTGAAACAATGGGGTTTGGCCAGGGGTTCTAGCAGGAACGTCAGCATTGTGTTGTGCAGTGGGCCACGTGAAGCGTCTGCTAGGGTGTTATAAGAAAACAGCATCAAAGCCTGTTCTACACTTTCATGCTGTTTTCTCGGGGCACAGTCAGCTTGGTAGTAGGAAGCATCGAAATTTGACCATCACAATGGTTCTGTTTTGAAAGCTCACCAAAGCTGTGTTTTCTGGCTTGTTTTGATAGTTCATACATAGCTGTGCTGTCGCTCACAGTAGGTTCATTCATGTTTTGATAGTTCATACATAGCTGTGCTGTTGCTCACAGTAGTTCATTCATGATTTGATAGTTCATACATAGCTGTGCTGTTGCTCACAGTAGTTCATTCATGTTTTGATAGTTCATACATAGCTGTGCTGTTGCTCACAGTAGTTAATTCTTGTTTTGAATTTCTACTCCATTCAAAACTGACCAATAGAGGTCAACTTGAAGATCTTTGACCCCTATTGTGTAACCTTACGACCTCTTCCCCCCCCCCCAGCCTGGCGAACATTCCTCTGACCCCAAAAGACGGCGCGCGACCAGGTAACCTTACGACCTCTTCCCCCCCAGCCTGGCGAACATTCCTCTGACCCCGAGGCGGCGCGCGCGGCGGATCCGCCGGGAGATCGCCAACAGCAACGAGCGGCGGCGCATGCAGAGCATCAACTCCGGCTTCCAATCGCTCAAGACGCTCATCCCCCACAGCGATGGAGAGAAACTCAGCAAGGTGGGTCCGAGGGAGGAAAGGAAGGGAGAGAAACTCAGCAAGGTAGGTCAGACTTTGACTTGTTTATTACACAATAACAAATTAAAACCGCGTAGCAAACTACAGCATGCATTAATGAAATTATAAGAGGACACAATAAAGGCAGAAAAGTCCACCATACATTGTGGTCAGCGAGAGAAGGAAATGGAGGGGGAACATTTAGCAAGGTCAGATAGGAGGGAGTTGGAGAGCGAGATCAGATAGACAGGGATATTGGGTTAGTAGGTTAGTCTAGAAAAATCAGACAGACAGTGATATTGGGTTAGTAGGTTAGTCTAGAGAGATCAGACAGACTGGGATATTGGGTTCGTAGGTTAGTCTAGAGAGATCAGACAGACAGGGAGATTGGGTTAGTAGGTTAGTCTAGAGAGATCAGGCAGGGATATTGGGTTAGTAGGTTAGTCTAGAGAGATCAGACAGACAGGGAGATTGGGTTAGTAGGTTAGTCTAGAGAGATCAGACAGACAGGGAGATTGGGTTAGTAGGTTAGTCTAGAGAGATCAGACAGACTGGGATATTGGGTTAGTAGGTTAGTCTAGAGAGATCAGACAGACAGGGATATTGGGTTTGTAGGTTAGTCTAGAGAGATCAGACAGACTGGGATATTGGGTTTGTAGGTTAGTCTAGAGAGATCAGACAGACAGGGTTATTGGGTTAGTAGGTTAGTCTAGAGAGATCAGACAGACAGGGAGATTGGGTTAGTAGGTTAGTCTAGAGAGATCAGACAGACAGGGAGATTGGGTTAGTAGGTTAAAGTCGAGAACAGTGGTTCCCAAACTTTTTATAGTCCCATACCCCTTCAAACAGTCAACCTCCAGCTGATTAGCACCAGGGTCAGCACACTCTCAAATGTTTTTTTCCTTCCATCATTGTAATAAGCCTGCCACACACACACCATATTTTTTGTTCATCGGAAATTGTGAATAACTCACCACAGGTTAATGAGAAGGGTGTTCTTGAAGGATGCACATAACTCTGCAATGTTGGGTTGTATTAGAGAGAGTCAGCCTTAAATAATTTTCCACACAGCCTGTGCCTGTATTTAGTTTTCATGCCAGTGAGGGCCAAGAATCCACTCTCACATAGGTACATGGTTGCAAAGGGCATCGGTGTTTTAACAGAGCGACTCCTGGCTTGGCGATACTCTGAGCGCAGCCCAATCCAGAAATCTAGCAGTGGCTTCTGATTAAATTACATTTTCATAGAACCGCTTGTTGCAATTTCGTTGAGGCTCTTTTGTTCAGATATTGGTAAGAGGACTGGGGGAAGGGCATTAAAGGGATAACGAATCCAGGTTGTGTCATCCGTTTCAGGAAAGTATCTGCGTAATTGCTCACCCAACTCACTCAGGTGCTTCGCTATATCACATTTGACATTGTCCGTAAGCTTGAGTTCATTTGCAAACAAAAAATCATACGATGATGGAAAGACCTGTGTGTTGTCCTTGTTAATGCAGACAGAGAAGAGCTCCAACTTCTTAATCATAGACTCAATTTTCTCCCGCACATTGATAGTTGCGGAGAGTCCCTGTAATCCTAGATTCAGATCATTCAGGCGAGAAAAACCGTCACCCAGATAGACCAGTCGTGTGAGAAACTCGTCATCATGCAAGCAGTCAGACAAGTGACTATTATGGTCAGTAAAGAAAACTTTAAGCTCGTCTCTCTATTAAAAAAGTGTCAATACTTTGCCCCTTGATAACCAGCGCACTTCTGTATGTTGTAAAAGCGTTACATGGTCGCTGCCCATATCTTTGCATAATGCAGAAAATACACGAGAGTTCAGGGGTCTTGCTTTAATGAAGTTAACCATTTTCACTGTAGCGTCCAAAACGTCTTTCAAGCTGTCAGACATTCCCTTGGCAGCAAGAGCCTCTCGGTAGATGCTGCAATGTACCCAAGTGGCCTCGGGAGCAACTGCTTGCACACGCATTACCACTCCACTGTGTCTCCCTGTCATGGCTTTTGCTCCATCAGTACAGATACCAACGCATCTTAACCACCAAAGTCCATTTGATATCACAAAGCTGTTCAGTACTTTAAACATATCCTCTCCTGTTGTCCTGGTTTCCAGTGGTTTGCAGAAGAGGATGTCTTCCTTAATTGACTCCCCATAAATGTAACAGACCAGGAGCTGTGCCAGGCCCGCCACATCTGTTGACTCATCCAGCTGTAACGCATATAATTCACTGGCTTGTATGCGAAGCAGTGATTGTTTCAAAACATCTGCCATGTCACTGATGCATCGTGAAACAGTGTTGTTTGATAAAGACATTGTCTGTTTTTTTGGCCTTTTCCCCCAGCATTGTCCCAGCCATATCCACGCAGCAGGAAGAATTAAGTCCTCTACAATAGTCTGGGTCTTGCCTGTCCTAGCCACTCAGTAGCTCACCATATAAGATGCTTCTAGCCCCTTCTTATTAATGGTATCGGTTGCTTTTATACATGTATTACTACTCAAAAGTTATCTATTCTCGCTCAAAAAACTCCTGTGGCTTATTTTTCACATTGACATGTTTTGTTTCTAAATGTCTGCACAGAGTGAAGGTTTCATCGAGTTGTAAGATACTTTATCACATATAACACACTGTGGCTGAGGAAAGGCACTACTCCCAATTTAAGTGAACCCCAAATCAATGTAGTTGGATGGTCCAATGTCCCTGTCTGTTGTTCGGTGCTTTCCCGGGTAAGGAGTCAGTAGCTTTTCGTCTGCATCAGATTCACAACTGTCAGTGTCCATGCTGGCTGGGCTACAACAAATGTAGAATGACTGATGCTAGCATTGGATGTGCCCGTGGAAGCAGAACAGCTTGTCGTCGACAGGTGCAGGTGTAGTACTGCTGGTAGTAGCAGTACTACCAGTAGAGCTGGTATGTGTCTCTATGGACGCAGGCTTTACTTTTTTTAAACCATTTATCCATTTTCGAGCAAACGGAATGAGCAGCAGCTACGTTTGGCTACATAGTTTAATTCCCGCGAGAGAGTAACGGTTAATGTGATTGGATGTTCATTATTTGACTAGGCTACCTGTATTTGACATTGTGTTGTTATTTCACTGATGGCTTAATTTTATTTTTTTGCAGTGAAGCAAGGCTACTCAGACGAGAGAGAAAACCTCAGCTAAATGTATAGCCCCGGTGGGAAATGGGCTGTTTGAAAATGTGGGAAAAAAAATGGTCAAAAATTGGCGAATCACATTTTTATTTGGCATACCCCAGATTGGGAATACCTGGTCTAGAGAGATCAGTCAGACAGACAGGGAGATTAAGATACTAGGTTCAAGTCTAGAGAGATCGGTCAGACAGGTATAGTGGGATAGTAGGTCCAAGTCGAAAGATTAGTCACACAGACAGAGATATTGGGTTAGTGGGTTCGCCTAGAGAGAGCAGACAGGGATAGTGGGACAGTAGGTTAAAGTTATAGAGATCAGGCAGACAGGGAGATTGGGTTAGTAGGTTCGTCTAGAGAGACCAGACAGGGATAGTGGGACAGTAGGTTACAGTTATAGAGATCAGCCAGACAGACGGGGTTAGTAGGTTCACCTAGAGAGACCAGACAGGGATAGTGAGACAGTAGGTTAAAGTTATAGAGATCAGCCAGACAGGGAGATTGGGTTAGTAGGTTCGTCTAGAGAGACCAGACAGGGATAGTGAGACAGTAGGTTAAAGTTATAGAGATCAGCCAGACAGACGGGGTTAGTAGGTTCGTCTAGAGAGACCAGACAGGGATAGTGAGACAGTAGGTTACAGTCTATAGAGATTAGCCAGACAGACGGGGTTAGTAGGTTCGTCTAGAGAGACCAGACAGGGATAGTGAGACAGTAGGTTACAGTCTATAGAGATTAGAGACCAGACAGGGAGAGGTTAGTCCAGACAGACAGGGTTATTAGGTTCGTCTAGAGAGACCAGACAGGGATAGTGAGACAGTAGGTTACAGTCTATAGAGATTAGCCAGACAGACGGGGTTAGTAGGTTCGTCTAGAGAGACCAGACAGGGATAGTGAGACAGTAGGTTACAGTCTATAGAGATTAGCCAGACAGACAGGGTTAGTAGGTTCGTCTAGAGAGACCAGACAGGGATAGTGAGACAGTAGGTTAAAGTTATAGAGATCAGACAGACAGGGATATTGGGTTAGTAGGTTCGTCTAGAGAGATCAGACAGGGATAGTGGGACAGTAGGTTACAGTCTATAGAGATCAGTCAGACAGATGGGGATATTGGGTTAGTAGGTTCGTCTAGAGAGATCAGACAGGGATAGTGGGACAGTAGGTTACAGTCTATAGAGATCAGTCAGACAGATGGGGATATTGCCATGTCTGTTCAACTCCCAGTACATATGATTCTAGATATGTACAGTGCTGCTTGAAAGAATGTGAACCCTACAGGCTGGTTATTTATTTTGCTATAAAATATTAAAATAAACATATTAACCCCATTTCGTAATACAGACATTCCAGGTAAATGACAGAAACAAAAAATATATATGTTTTCATTGTTTATTTAACAAAAGTGGTTTATTTAACAGAAACTCAGATTTGATGTGTGCTCAAATATGTGAGCCCCTTCAGTCAATAGTTATTAGCGGAGATAACTTGGAGTAACTGTCTCCTATAGCCAGTGATCAGTCTCTGACGTCTGTTTTGAGGGATTTTTGCCCACTCCTTCTTACAGAACTCAGCCAATTGAGTGAGGTTTGAGGGGTGTCTGGCATGACCTGCCCGCTTCAGGTCCTGCCACAGCATCTCGGTTGGATTTAGGTCAGGACTTAGCCAATCCAAAACACAAATCTTCTTTCCCCTGAGCTATTATTTGGTAGATTTGCTTTAATGCTTTGGATCTTTGTCTTGTTTGGAAAACCCACTTTCGGCCCAGCTTTAGCTCCTTGACTGATGGCATGACGTTCTGTTCAAGAATCTCCTGGTTTACCTCAGAATTCATGGTTCCCTTAGTGATGTGGAGTCGTCCCGGTTCAGAGGAGGAAAAGAAGCCCCAGATCTTAACATTCCCATCACCATGCTTGACGTTGGGATAAGGTTATTTTGGTGGTAGACAGTGTTGGGTTTTCGCCAAACATAGCAGTATTGATTGTGCCCAAAAAGGTCAATTTTAGACTCATCGGTCCAGAGAATAGACTTCCAGAAACCTTCAGGTTTGTCCAGGTTGTCTCTGGCAAAGTTAAGACGGGCAGTTTGGTTCTTTTTTGACAGCAGAGGCTTCTTCATAGCAACCCTCCCATGAATGGCATTTGGATTCAGTGTTCTTCTTATCGTTGAAGCGGGCACATTTACCTGAGATGCAGCAAGGGAGGTCTGCAAATCTCTAGATGTTATATTTGGGTTGGTTTTTACCAGATTTATTCTTGTTCTTGTGGCTCTTGGGGATATTTTGGAAGGGTATCCACTTCAAGGCCGAGTTGCTGTGATGTTAAATGCTCTCCATTTGTAAACAGTGGACTGATGGAGCTCACATCTTTTTGAGATGATTTTATAACCTTCCCCCGACTGATGTGCTCTCAATACCCACGTCCTGATGTCCTCTGAGATCTGCTTTCCTCTCAGCATGGCGTGCTTTGCCTTCACCTGGTTGGGTAACACCAAACTGACCAGGTTTCTTATCTCCATTTGTCAGAGTCACGCCCAAACTCTTTCCTAACGATCTCTCCTTTGATTGGGTCATTTGGTACCAAATTATTTTACCCACCTGATTCTACATACCTACTTGATTTAACCAATGCAACTTGTGGTTCACTTATTTTTGCACCTGCACTAATTCCTTTTTAATGTTGTTTTTCTACTATAAGCATCATTTCCTCTACACCAACATATGGTATTGGTAAATATAAACCTGTTATGTCAGATCAAAAAGACTGGTTCTGATTAAATGAAGATTTGATGGTAAAAACTAAACACATCTGTAATAGAACAAGGGGCTCACTAACTTTCAAGCAGACCTGTAACACCTACTGATAAGTTGATAGACAAGTCTTCCCTTTGAAGTTATACAGGCTCTAGTTGCTGCTACAGCACCAGTCAAGGGGCTCTTGTTGCTGCTTCTACAGCACCAGTCAAGGGGCTCTAGTTGCTGCTACAGCACCAGTCAAGGGGCTCTAGTTGCTGCTACAGCACCAGTCAAGGGGCTCTAGTTGCTGCTACAGCACCAGTCAAGGGGCTCTAGTTGCTGCTACAGCACCAGTCAAGGGGCTCTAGCTGCTGCTACAGCACCAGTCAAGGGGCTCTAGCTGCTGCTACAGCACCAGTCAGGGGCTCAGTTGCTGCTACAGCACCAGTCAAGGGGCTCTAGTTGCTGCTACAGCACCAGTCAAGGGGCTCTAGTTGCTGCTACAGCACCAGTCAAGGGGCTCTAGTTGCTGCTACAGCACCAGTCAAGGGGCTCTAGTTGCTGCTACAGCACCAGTCAAGGGGCTCTAGTTGCTGCTACAGCACCAGTCAAGGGGCTCTAGTTGCTGCTACAGCACCAGTGAAGAGGCTCTTGTTGCTTCTACAGCACCAGCCAAGAGGCTCTTGTTACTGCTATGTAACATTTTGTCGTAGTTATAACAGTGTTCACTCCTCTACAGGCGGCCATCTTGCAGCAGACAGCAGAGTACATCTTCGCTCTGGAGCAGGAGAAGACCCGGCTACTGCAACAGAACAGCCAGCTCAAACGCTTCATTCAGGTGAGACACCGTCATCATTTGGTGTCACTAGTGTGCACCCCCCCCATTAAGTTTAGATACGCAGTTGTTCCTACCAGCACGTGGCTCTCTAGACACACTACTGTGCTCAGAATCATTACTTTGTTTTTTAACAATAGTAATCTGGCCTCAGTAGATGAGAAATGTTCTACTATTCTCAGCACTTAAAATTCAGTTTACTTTCCTGTGTCCATTCCTTAGTTCATAGACTGTTCATCAAACACACTACAATGGAAGGAATCACCCGTCGTGGTCCAAATCAACCCTATCTTAGTCCTCCATGACTTACTCTCCCTCCGCTCCCTCTCTTGCTCCAACAGGAGTTCAGCGGCTCCTCCCCAAAGAGGAGGCGCGGGGCGGAGGAGAAGGATGAAGGGATCGGTTCCCCAGACATTTTGGAGGAGGAGAAGACTGATGACCTGCGGAGGGAGATGGTGGAGCTGAGACAGCAGCTGGACAAGGAGCGTTCTGTCCGCATGATGCTGGAGGAGCATTTGAGACAGGAGGAGGTAGGAACAGAGACACACAACCACAAGTAATTGTCAGGAACCTCCGTATTCAGGGTTTACACAGCCTGTTTGTTTGAAGTGATTGAAGTACTTGAATTTGGAGCTCAGAAAATCAAGTACTGGAAAACCTTGAGTTGAAAATCAGTCATTTCCTCAATTTGGTCATTAAAAAGTCCCTGAAAATAGGCTATTTATAAACTCTCCTGCTCCTATATAATTATCCAATGATTTTTATTTCTGATCCGTTTTTGTGAGAGTTTCCCAGCGTTTCAATTGACGGGTGTTGGGCTAGTTTGTTGAGGTCAACAGCATATTGACTTCAACTTGGCGTTCCATGACAAAGGAAACAGTGTTTTGTTGTTGCTTTCTCGTTTGAAAAACATGACACGAAACTAGAGGTCGACCGACTATGATTTTTCAATGCCGATGCCGATATTGCACGGAACACAAGAGAAGTGACACAATTTCCCTAGTTAAATTGAAATTCAGGTTAGCAGGCAATATTAACTAAATATGCAGGTTTAAAAATATATACTTGTGTATTGATTTTAAGGAAGGCATTGATATTTATGGTTAGGTACACATTGGTGCAACAACAGTGCTTTTTTCGCGAATGCGCTTGTTAAATCATCACCAATTTGGTGAAGTAGGCTGTGATTCGATGATAAATTAACAGGCACCGCATCGATTATATGCAACGCAGGACAAGCTAGATAAACTAGTAATATCATGAACCATGTGTAGTTAACTAGTGAGAATGTTAAGATTGATTGTATTTGATAAGATAAGTTTAATGCTAGCGAGCAATTTACCTTGGCTTCTTGCTGCAGTCACGTAACAGGTAGTCAGCCTGCCACGCAGTCTCCTCCTCGTTGAGTGCAATGTATTCGGCCATAATCGGTGTCCAAAAACGACGATCACCGATTGTTATGAAAACTTGAAATCGGCCCTAATTAATCGGCCATTCCGATTAATCCGTCAACCTCTATACAAAACCCTTTATACATCTGAAATGGCGAGGGTGAGATTAATGCTACTGATAGCCTACATGGACAGGGTGAGATTAATGCTACTGGTAGTCTATGCGGACAGGGTGAGATTAATGCTCCTGGTAGCCTACATGGACAGGGTGAGATTAATGCTACTGGTAGCCTACATGGACAGGGTGAGATTAATGCTACTGATAGCCTACATGGACAGGGTGAGATTAATGCTACTGGAGTCTATGCCTACATGGACAGGGGACAGGACAGGACAGGGTGAGATTAATGCTCCTGGTAGCCTACATGGACAGGGTGAGATTAATGCTACTGGTAGCCTACATGGACAGGGTGAGATTAATGCTACTGGTAGCCTACATGGACAGGGTGAGATTAATGCTACTGGTAGTCTACATGGACAGGGTGAGATTAATGCTACTGGTAGCCTACATGGACAAGGTGAGATTAATGCTACTGGTAGTCTACCATGACAGGGTGAGATTAATGCATGGACAGGGTGAGATTAATGCTGGTACTGGTGAGATTAATGCTACTGGTAGTCTACATGGACAGGGTGAGATTAATGCTACTGGTAGCCTACATGGACAGGGTGAGATTAATGCTACTGGTAGTCTACCATGACAGGGTGAGATTAATGCTACTGGTAGTCTACATGGACAGGGTGAGATTAATGCTACTGGTAGTCTACATGGACAGGGTGAGATTAATGCTACTGGTAGTCTACATGGACAGGGTGAGATTAATGCTACTGGTAGTCTACATGGACAGGGTGAGATTAATGCTACTGGTAGTCTATGCGGACAGGGTGAGATTAATGCTACTGGTAGTCTACATGGACAGGGTGAGATTAATGCTACTGGTAGTCTACATGGACAGGGTGAGATTAATGCTACTGGTAGTCTACATGGACAGGGTGAGATTAATGCTACTGGTAGCCTACATGGACAGGGTGAGATTAATGCTACTGGTAGCCTACATGGACAGGGTGAGATTAATGCTACTGTTAGCCTACATGGACAAGGTGAGATTAATGCTACTGGTAGCCTACATGGACAAGGTGAGATTAATGCTACTGGTAGTCTACATGGACAAGGTGAGATTAATGCTACTGGTAGCCTACATGGACAGGGTGAGATTAATGCTACTGGTAGCCTACATGGACAGGGTGAGATTAATGCTACGGGTAGTCTATGTGGACAGGGTGAGATTAATGCTACTGTTAGCCTACATGGACAAGGTGAGATTAATGCTACTGTTAGCCTACATGGACATGGTGAGATTAATGCTACTGGTAGCCTACATGGGATTAATGCTACTGGTAGCCTACATGGGACATGGGGTGAGATTAATGCTACTGGTAGCCTACATGGACAGGGTGAGATTAATGCTACTAATGCTACTGGTAGCCTACATGGACAAGGTGAGATTAATGCTACTGGTAGCCTACATGGACAAGGTGAGATTAATGCTACTGGTAGCCTACATGGACAAGGTGAGATTAATGCTACTGTTAGCCTACATGGACATGGTGAGATTAATGCTACTGGTAGCCTACATGGACAAGGTGAGATTAATGCTACTGGTAGCCTACATGGACAGGCTTTATCGGTGTGCTTGCATCACCAACATCTCTACTGGTAGGCTGTAAAATTCAGTCTATTTGAATGCCAATGCAAAGTATCATTGGGAAGGCCTATAAAATGCACCTCATGTTTTAGCATGATAATACACAGCCTCATGTCCCAAGGATCTGTACACAATTCCTGGAAGCTGAAACTGTGCCAGTTCTTCTATGGCCTGCATACTCACCAGACGTGTCACCCATTGAGCATGTTTGGGATGCTCTGGATGGACGTGTACGACAGCGTGTTCCAATTCCTGCCAATGTCCAGCAACTTCGCACAGCCATTGTAGAGGAGTGGGGCAACATTCCATAGGCCACAATCAACTGCCTGAGCAACACTATGTGAAGGAGATGTGTCACGCTGCATGAGGCAAATGGTGGTCACACCAGATACTGACTGGTTTTCTGATCCACGACCCTTCAGCACCAGCCACGACCCCCAACAGATTTATATCTGTATTCCCAATCATGTGAAATCCATAAATTAGGGCCTAATTAATTTATCTCAATTGACTGATTTCCTTATACTCAATAAAGTCTTTATAATTGTTGCATGTTGCGTTTATATTTATGCTCAGTATATAAAGACCAATCCAAGGCTTTAATGACCATACTCATTAGCAATGTTGAGCAGAGATAATAGATATGACGGTGCATATTCAGTAATGGCAGTGTTATTGTCTCCAGTCTGAGTCCTACCTCTGTTAACCACTCAGGTCTGCTGTGTTGTGGTTGGTGGTACTCAGCCTGAACATGTGTTAGGAACTCACTCCGAGCAGCAGGAGAGAGCCAGCACCCCAGCCCACAGCCCACAGGTGAGAGAAAGAGACTGAGAGACATACAATCACACTCGCATATCAACACACACACACTACTGATGTGACATACATTATTGTCTCCAGAGGCGTCAGGAAGACTCTAAATCGCCACAGTGGAAACGCATCAACACAGCACCCGTCTGAGAGTAACATATAGCTGAGCTCAAGGTTTACCGTGGTCAACAGCTCTGACACCTTTACGGTCGACTCTCCATTACTGGCGTTTCAGTCACATCCTTGAGAGCCCGGAAATCTTCTAGTCCCA
The DNA here is from genome assembly GCF_018296145.1 of Oncorhynchus tshawytscha. Lineage (NCBI taxonomy): Eukaryota > Metazoa > Chordata > Actinopteri > Salmoniformes > Salmonidae > Oncorhynchus > Oncorhynchus tshawytscha. Next base: position 455,619 of record NW_024609795.1, read on the forward strand.
TATGTGTTGTTATTGCTTTTTCTTGATTCTGTTTTGCTTTCAAAATCACACGTTTTTAAATAAAAAAGGACACAACTGGATGTTGTAAGTCCGCAATAATACCTATAGACCACGCCGGGAGACAACTTTTGGGGTGTAGTTACCCTTTAATTGAGCTGCACACCAGCCAGAGACTGTTTGGGTAGTAATGTCTCTGTAACGCTCATTTGATGGCAGAGTTTACAAAACAGATGTCCCCTCGATTGATGCAAATAATCATGATATAGGCCACTTTTTTAGTTGACATTTAATTGATAAGGTTTTTGGGAACCATTCCTATCTACCAGAAGACGGTTGTCATGACATTAGCATCACCACTAGCGGCTACACAAAGTGGTAGACAAACGTGCGCACACAGACGGGCGTTCCTGTGCTGTTGCCTCTTCAGGAAGTTGAAGGAAAATACGAATCACTGATGCATTTTGTTCATTTTATATGGCCCTAGAAATCCCGTCTCTGCGGTGACGGTCTCTCCCTCCCTCACGGTGGCATCTCAGGTTGAATAGGGAAAAGCATGATGACAGTGTCACTAGGGCTCAGGCTGGAGAGGAACATAGTAAGGTGTATGGTAGTTGTATTGTTGTCCACCAGAGGGCAGCAGAGGCTCCTGGGAAAGGGCTGTTGGGAAGATGAGTCTGCTGGTGTGTTTTGTTGTTATTAAATAATAATCTGTTGTTAGTCATCATGTGGCGTTTTAGGATGACTGAACCAAATGTCTTGCTCTTTCTAAAAATTCATTTTTCACTGAGTGCGAGTGTCAACCAGTGTGTTTTCGGGGATCGGTTTGGGCAAGGAGAGGTGCAGAATCACTCATCTTGATCCCATGAATACAGTGCATTCAGAAAGTATTCAGACCCCTTGACCTTTTCCACATTTTGTTACGGTACAGCCTTATTCTAAAATGGATCAAATGTATTATTTTACTCATCAATCTACACACAATACCCAATAAGGACATAACGAAACAGGTTTTTAGACATTTTAGCAAATGTATTCAAAATAAACAACTGAAATATTATATTTACATAACTATTCAGACCCTTTACTCAGTGCTTTGTTGAAGCACCTGTTTTTTCTTTGTCATTATGGGGTATTATGTATAGATTGGTGAGGGGGGGGGCGAACAATGTAATCAATTTTAGAACACGGCTTTAACATAACAGAAATGTGGAAAAAGTCAAGGGGTCTGAATACACTGTAGTTATTTGGGGTGCAGGGTGATTTGTAATTCTGTGTAGTCTGACACTACTGTAGTCGATTTATAACATGCACAATGTATATCTGTGTGACCTCTTCATCCTCCTGTCCCTCCAGGTGCTGGCCCCCAGGTCGTCCCCCGCCCCCACCCACCACCCCACGGTCATCGTCCCAGCCCCCGCACCAGCCCCGCCTCCCCATCACGTCACCGTGGTAACCATGGGCCCGGCCTCTGTCATCAACACAGCCTCCACATCTCGCCAGAACCTGGACACCATTGTGCAGGTGAGCCAAAGAAGTGGAGAAATTGTAGTTGTATCAAACCCAGGGAGAAAAAACTGCGCTCTCTGAATTTATGCAACTGTTATCTTTGGTATGTTGCAGATAGATTTTTCTTCTGTCAGTTTGTAGAACACTTGGTAGTTCTATGGAAAGTGTCCATAAAAAGTGGCAATTGTCAGTGCATTTCCACATGTGAACACCAGATGGTGGTGTAGTCACTGCATCTGCCACTGCTGTTTTTCACTCACTCTCTGCTTCCCTCCATATCTGTCTCTCCCTCCCTCCATCTCCAGGCCATCCAGCACATTGAGAGCATCCAGGAGAGGGTGGGGGAGGAGGAGCAGCGCCGGGCGGTGATCGTCACCCAGGGACGCGCCCTCACAGACACAGCGGGGTCCGACACGGCGTCCGACAGCGAGTGGCCAGAGGACTGCTCACTGCCCTGAGGCCTCCCATCACACACAGGGGCCACGAGAGGGGGCCCTGTACAACACCCACAATACTCTGATTATATGGCCATTTATTAGGTTGGATAGACGGATCAGACACACACACACACTGAACTAGGATAGTCTACTGTAGCTGGATAATTACACATACACACTTCTTTCTGTCTCCCTTTTCTGCTTTCTTGCTTTTTCTCAAACCGGACAAAAAACATCAGTAGAAAGGTGATGGGTTGACCTGACAGTTCCACATAGCTCAAGCAGCCAGCAGCCTTCCAATTGGTCACGAAACACCCATTCAACCCACTCCCTCTCTGGGTCTAGCTCCTCCAGAGGGCTGCCAGAGGATGGAAGTGTCACACCCATCCAACCCACTCCCTCTCTGGGTCTAGTTCCTCCAGAGGGCTGCCTGAGGATGGAAGTGTCACACCCATTCAACCCACTCCCTCTCTGGGTCTTGCTCCTCCAGAGGGCTGCCTGAGGATGGAAGTGTCACACCCAGGTCCAGCCTGGTCCCTTGGCTCAGTTGTCAAATGGAGACTCTTTCTCACCTTCTCCAAAACCAAATAAGCAACTTCTGCCCAGCGAGCAGGAGAGCGCGCCTGGACAGGACAGGTGTACCCCAACCAGCAGCACAGCCGTCCCAGGTGACCCCACATACTAGAGATCATTTCTACAAGAAATCCTCTACTTCCTGTATCTCTTCACCATATTTCTACCCAGGGGAATCTCCCCTGAGCGATGAGACACTGTGAGCATTCAAAGACACATTCTGAATCAGTTCCAACACACCTTTTGGCTCCTTAGTAAGAGACAATGTTGTCGTTTTTCTGTTTACAAAGAATTTGTAAGAGTTTACGCTACAGGTTTTCTTTTTGATCTTGTGTTCTGCTCAGTGGCTCTGGTCGATAAATCACAGGGATTGAAATGAAACGTGACAACACAGAAAAGGCCCATATTGACGCAGCTAGAGGTCTGTTCATTTCAGTGGTGCTGTTAGGAGACAAAGCTAAGCTTACTATGGAAAGAGGAGGAGTGCACTTCTGGTTCCCTCTTTCTCTTTTTGGGCCATCACACTTTTTACTGGGCTGGGTTCCCAGTAGACATTTATATAGGTGACACTCTCCCCTAAATAGTAGTACAGATGAAAACCTGTAACACCGATTCACCCTTTTGTCTGTTGCTTCTGACATTTTGGCATCTAGCTTGTTGAATAAGCTAATCGATGGGTACGTCTTGAGTTTTAAAACTCTGTGTGTTTTTGCTGTTGTACACACAGGGTAGGCTGGTGTATCTGGCTCCACGCTGTAATTAGGTGGGTTGTGTCCGCGGTTAGGAAAGCCCTGTATTTGGGACAGGCCTCTGTTTGATATCGTAGGAGAACACACACACACCCCCCTGTGCAATTAATGGTCCCAGATCTGATAAAGCTCCTCCCATCATCTGATAAAGCTCCTCCCATCATTTGTCCTTGAGTTTTGGAAACGTCTCTCTGATGTTTGTGAGTTTAGATCCTTAACTGCCAATGATATTGGTTGACTGTGCATTTGACTCTATGTTTCCACTAAGAGGAACACGCGTCCTGGGGGGTAGGTATCTCTGGTATCACCATACTACTCGGCATCGTGATACTTGGCGTGGTATCACGTCATTAGTAAAATGTTGATATTGTGACAACCCCACTCTGAAAATAGGCACATTTTCTTGCGGTTTCCACAGATTTCTAGCGTGTCGCCGTGCAAAACAAAATGTTTTGGCTCCTTTGTGTCCTGACCAGTTAGCATCCCTGGCTATTGTCCGTTTTATTATTGTGCTTTTCAGCGTGTTTCATTCTCTCTGTCAAGTCTGTCTATGATGGTTCTGTTGTGCCCCAGATATGACAGTGGTTTTACAGGGATCACAGACACTTTTTCAAAAGCCTGAGTTTTCCCAGGCTGACCTGATTGAAACCTTGTTGTTTTGGGGGTTCTCCTATCCCGTGGAGTGAGGGGGGAATGCAGACACACATCTACAGTCATGGTGGGTTCGAGAGAGCCAGATTCTGTGCAGATTGTCAGATCCTTACAATACTTACAGAAATGATTTAGAATATGCCCATCTGGGTTGCACCCAGGATAACACGCTGCCTGAGAGAGAGGGGGCAGCGGTTTGCCATAACACAGCTTCTAATGTGCAGGGTAGGCACTGTGAGGCCAGCCTTAACTCAACCCTGGAGTCAGAGCGAGAAAGAGGTAGAGGCTGGCCACACCTATATAGAGAAAGCCTGAACACTGTTCAATAGGATTGATACTGTAAACCTTTTATGTCCAGAACCTCCCAATATAAATACACACTTGGTGGCTTATGCTTGGTTTTAGTGTGCTGCGGTTTCCAAAAGGAGATGTGGATGCATTGTTTTTCAACATTCCAGAAGATTCCACCAGTACCTTTAGCATCTCTAACTGGCACTTTTCAAGAGCAAAAAGCAACGATTTTGTCTGAGGTTATTTTTGGCCACAATACGGCCAATCGCAAAGGAATTGTTTTTAATGTCAAATGATTTGATGGTAAATTGTATTGATTTGTTGATTGTCCCTTATGTCTTCCCTTTGAGTGTAGAGGGAGTCCTTTTACTGCTGGTCAGATGAGACGCATCTCCCTCCTATCCTTCCTTCTTGGTATTTACAGTGGATTCACACTGGCCACGTTCAAGGCCACTTCATTGCAGTCGCATGCCAGAACCTCACAATGCCTGGATAGGTGTTTTTGTATCAGCTTACCACAAAATGACACCGCCAACTGATGCCGGACTGGAAAGTCAGTGAGGTGGCACGCAGCCATAGGTTGCTGCATGCAGTGCTACTGTAATGTAGTCAGCCTGGAACGCAACCACTGTGTTCACCCAGGAAAAAACCAACTTAGCCATGTTGAGTTCCATTATTTGTAAATGGTCAGTGATTCTTGAGGTGTGCCCTCTATAAACCTTCTAATCTGGATGGGTAGGGGCAGTCCTCTGATCCAGTCCTATTGATTGCTGAACAAAATGTTGTTTTTGTTTGATTACGCTTTATGCTATGTCCTTAGTAGCCCTTTTCAGTACCTGTGTTCAAACATTTTCTCTGCTGATGCCAAGCACTGTCCCATAGATGTTTTGTGTATCTTCTATACGATATCTCTGTTAGATACATAACAGATTGCCTGTGAGGTGGGCAGGGGTCAGGGAGGGGGTCAGTGAATGGGGGGGGTTACGGTTCTAAAGCACTTACTGTACTATATATGGGAGAGGGTTCCTCTTATTTTTCTGAAAGGGGGCCTCTCCTCGGCTGAAGCTCTTGATATGTTGTGAGACTAAAACCACACAGCTGTGTATTTCCCCTTTTCCCTGTGTCTGACCCGGTCATATACCCTGGGTGTATTCATTAGGCACCAAACGGAAGAAAATGGACTGAAACAGGGAGATACTAACTGACTTTCCCCAATAAGAAACAGTTGTTTTAATTTTCCATTGCTACGGTGTGCCCTAGTGAATACAACCCCTGTCCCATGTCTGTCTGTCCCTCATCTCTTTGTCTGTCTGTAGTCGACACAAGACTCTCATCCTGTCTTCCCTCTCCGTCACTCACGCCCTCCTCTCCTCCCCAGCTCCTCTTTATCTGTTGTCTTGTGTTTTGTTGGACAGTCAGTCCACACGGTCGTTGAGAAGCTATTATATTTAGAGTTTTTTTTAAGAAGAAACTTGTGGGTGGATAAAGAAGAGGCTTGTGCCTTTTGTAAAGACAGAATAATAAAGTTTGTACTTCATTTTTTACAAGTTGGTCTCGTTTCTGTTTATCACTATCACTGTGTGTAGCTAGCACATTAGCATTTAAGAGCAGTTTAACTGTTACATATCTGATTTTAAATGTATTACATTTTTACGGCAGTGCAATTTCTATGACACCGGTGATGTTACAGTGGGGCAAAAAAGTATTTAGTCAGCCACCAATTGTGCAAGTTCTCCCACTTAAAAAGATGAGAGAGGCCTGTAATTTTCATCATAGGTACACTTCAACTATGACAGACAAAATTAGGGGGAAAAATCCAGAAAATCACATTGTAGGATTTTTTGTGAATTTATTTGCAAATTATGGTGGAAATAAATATTTGGTCACCTACAAACAAGCAAGATTTCTGGCTCTCACAGACCTGTAACTTCTTCTTTAAGAGGTTCCTCTGTCCTCCACTCGTTACCTGTATTAATGGCACCTGTTTGAACTTGTTATCAGTATAAAAGACACCTGTCCACAACCTCAAACAGTCCCAGAACCACGGGGGACCTAGTGAATGACCTGCAGAGCGCTGGGAATCACTCCAAACTCCACTATGGCCAAGACCAAAGAGCTGGGGCTCCACGCAAGATCTCACCCCGTGGGGTTAAAATGATCACAAGAACGGTGAGCAAAAATCCCAGAACCCACGGGGGACATAGTGAATGACCTGCAGAGCGCTGGGAACAAAGTAACAAAGCCTACCATCAGTAACACAAAGAGGGCTCAAAGGACACCAGAAACAAAATTGTAGACCAGCACCAGGCTGGGAAGACCAAAGGGACCAGGACAACTGATCCGTGTAAAGGAAAGAATGAATGGGGCCATGTATCGTGAGATTTTGAGTGAAAACCTCCTTCCATCAGCAAGGGCATTGAAGATGAAACGTGGCTGGGTCTTTCAGCATGACAATGATCCCAAACACCCTGCCCGGGCAACGAAGGAGTGGCTTCGTAAGAAGCATTTCAAGGTCCTGGAGTGGCCTAGCCAGTATAGCAAAGGGTTAAAAAGGGTTGTGTTCTGTAGTCATGAAACAGGATTTATTGAACGTGGCCCAGGTTCTCGCTCTCCTTCCTTCCCTCCTGTTGGTTCACTCCAGCTCTCTGGTTTATGTACATGTGTCCCTTTTGTGATTGGTTGTCGTGCCAGAAGCCCCCTGCCCGTCCCCTGGGCAGACCCACAGTCAGGCTGGTCTGGTGCTAAATAAAGATGGCCCACCGTCACCATCGGCGTCTGTGACAGTTTGCAGCACTAGTGACTCCAGTAGGTGGCATGTCACTGTCCTCTAGTACTTCAGTGTCTATGCAGTGTTCATTTTCAGTCTCTCTCTCTGTCTCTCATTCCCTCACTCGTTCTTTCTCGGCCTGTCTAGCTCACAGGTTCACACTAGATATGTGATCGCCATTCAAAAATGTCCCATTGGAATTCTGGAATGGTAAGTGTTCTGGTGCCCAGACCCACTCTGAATCATGCCCCCATGATGGTACTGCAGGGATAGTGACACTTGCCATGTTATGACAGGCACTATCCATGCTGTCTGGGTGGAAATTAGCAGCTGTCAAATGGCAGATTTGATTGTCAAAAGAAAGGATTCTCAATGACTCCATTGTTTGCTCAAGCTATAATTGAAGCTCTAGAAGTTTCTGAATCTAGATGTTTCTGAAACTACAAGTTCTCAAACCAAGGGACACCTTTTGACATCAGTGCTCTGCAGGATTGGAGTCTATTCCATTTCAATTCAAGAAGTACACTGAAATTCCTATTCTCAATGTTATTCAATTAGGAAAATGTGGAATTGGAATTTAGTTTACCTCCTGGAATTGAAAGGGAATTGGATCACAATCCTGGTGCTCTGTTATTCAGAGATATTCTAGGTAGGGCTAGGAGTTTTTCTTATCACTTGACCTGATTGGACCTCAACATGTACCTGGTCTGACTGGGCCCCAACATGTACCTGACCTGATTGGGCCCCAACATGTACCTGGTCTGACTGGGCCCCAACATGTACCTGGTCTGACTGGGCCCCAACATGTACCTGATGGTGACTGGGCCCCAACATGTACCTGGTCTGATTGGGACCCAACATGTGCCTGGTCTGATTGGGACCCAACATGTGCCTGGTCTGACTGGGCCCCAACATGTACCTGGTCTGACTGGGCCCCAACATGTACCTGGTCTGACTGGGCCCCAACATGTACCTGGTCTGATTGGGACCCAACATGTGCCTGGTCTGACTGGGCCCCAACATGTACCTGGTCTGACTGGGCCCCAACATGTACCTGGTCTGACTGGGCCCCAACATGTATCTGGTCTGACTGGGTCTCAACATGTACCTGGATTGCTAGGTCACATGGTCAGGGAAACTCCTGGTCATTAGAATACACACTGGTCTGAATACACACAAAACAATCAGCACATTCTAGACTGGGGTAGTGTCAAGTCAACACAGCAGGAGGTGGAGAATGTTCACAATGACTAAGGTTGTGTTTCTCTGCACAGACGTTGCTGGAGCATGCCTGAACTTACAATGCCTGGAAAGGTATTTTATGTTCTAGCAATCTCATGCGTGATGGCACAGTCTGACGTGGCACACAACCATTGGTTGATGCATGCAACGTCTGAGCAGGGGAACACGACATAAATAAACATGATAGTACCAGACTGTGAAGTTGGAGCTAGTCTCTTGTGACAGACTTGACTTCAACTGTTTTATTCCATGGTGAGCAGAGGTCATCCATGAATGATCTCCACCTCCACCATTTTGTTTGCTTCTGTCCATGAATACTTCTGTTCTTCCATCTAAGTGTTCCTTGGTCTTCCATGGTTTATTTTGTCCAGTGGTTTCCTTGTCAGGGACCAGGGTCTGGTGAAGATGGATGTTCCTAGTGGTCGATCCAGCCCCATTATCTGCATTTTATTTGGATACAACAACAAAAATGTTTTTGTTTATATTTGGCCAATGTACCCCCAGAATGATCCATGGACGTGTTTGGTCTTGAAACAAACAAATAACATGAATTGATTGATTAGGTTCCGAGATGATGTTGCGGAGCACATGCACATGGTCGCGGAGGCACAGAATGTACAGACCATGTGTAAACGAGACAGATCTGAGTCTGGAGAACATGAACATCACACACACCGAGAGGTGAGAACAAAAGTCACCCATAAGAAGGACAGTATCCTGGCATAGAGATGGCCCGAAGGGACATGGGGAAATTGCGAGTTTGTTGAGGTAGTTAAGTAGCTAGGTTCAGTCAATTAACCATGCTTAGCTCCTCTCCAGTCACGGCCATCCATGCAACCAGAGCCAGTCTTCTCTTTGGGGTCGGAGGTCATCCTCTCTGGATACTATATTTATGGAGGAACTGCAGGGAGGAACCCGAGTGTGCCTCTTAGAACAACCGGCACCATAGTGCACTGCAGGGACAGGACAGGAACGTATCCTGCCTACATGAATGGCTAGACCCCTGTCTCTTCCCAACTCTACCCCCAGCCACAGATTCACAATGTTGTTCACCTGCTGCAGCTCGACACCAGTGAAGTAAGTAACTAACCACCTGTGGAGATCTACTTTACACCACACATGGTACGTTCCATCTGATGGGTGCTGTGTGTCTTTGTTTCAGGGGGAGAAACAACCTCTTCATTGTTGTGTAAATTATGGCATTAATGTAGTGTGGGATAGCCAGGGACTTTAATGCAGGGAAACTTTAATCTGTTTTACTACATTTCTATCAGCATGTTAAATGTGCAACCAGAGGGAAAAAAACTCTGGACCACTTTTACTCAACACATAGAGACACATACAAAGCTCTCACTCGCCCTCCATTTGGCAAATCTGACCATAATTCTATCCTCCTGATTCCTGCTTACAAGTAAAAATTAAAGCAGGAAGCACCAGTGACTCAGTCAATAAAAAAGTGGTCAGATGAAGCAGATGCTAAACTACAGGACTGTTTTTCTAGCACAGACTGGAATATGTTCCGGGATTCCTCCGATGGCATTGAGGAGTACACCACATCAGTCACTGGCTTTATCAATAAGTGCATCGAGGATGTCGTCCCCACAGTGACTACGTACATACCCCAACCAGAAGCCATGGATTACAGGCAACATCCCCACTGAGCTGAAGGCTAGAGCTGCCGCTTTCATGGAGCGGGACTCTAACCCGGAAGCTTATAAGAAATTCCTCTATGCCCTCCGACGAACCATCAATACAAGACTAAGAGGGATTCATACTACACAGGCTCTGACGCTCGTCGGATGTCGGAGACCATGTGTGGGGTTGCTTCTCAGCCAAGGGAGTGGGCTCACTCACAATTTTACCTAAGAACACAGCCATCAATAAAGAATGGTACCAGCACATCCTCCGAGAGCAACTTCTCCCAACCATCCAGGAACAGTTTGGTGACGAACAATGCCTTTTCCAGCATGATGGACCACCTTGCCATTAGGCAAAAGTGATAACTAAGTGGCTCAGGGAAAACATTGATATTTTGGGTCCATGGCCAGGAAACTCCCCAGAACTTAATCCCATTGAGAACTTGTGGTCAATCCTCAAGAGGCAGGTAGACAAACAAAAACCCACAAATTCTGACAAACTCCAAGCATTGATTATGCAAGAATGGGCTGCCATCAGTCAGGATGTGGCCCAGAAGTTAATTGACTGCATGCCAGGGTGGATTGCAGAGGTCTTGAAAAAGAAGGGTCAACACTGCAAATATTGACTCTTTGCATCAACTTCATGTAATTGTCAATAAAAGCCTTTGACACTTGTGAAATGCTTGTAATTATACTTCAGTATTGCATAGTAACATCTGACAAAAATATCTAAAGACACTGAAGCAACAAACTTGGTGAAAATTAATATTTGTGTCATTCTCAAAACTTTTGATCACGACTGTATGTTCACTTCGAGAGGAGGAGGTCAGAGACCTCGCCGTTTGGTGACAGAACAACAACCTCTCCCTCAACGTGATCAAGACAAAGGAGGTGATTGTGGACTACAGAAAAAAATGCCCCCATTCTCATCAACGGGGCTGCAGTGGAGCGGGTAGAGAGCTTCAAGTTCAAGCGGTACCGGAGCGCCAAGTCTAGGTCCAAGAGGCTTCTAAACAGCTCCTACCCCCAAGCCATAAGACTCCTGAACATCTAATCAAATGGCTACCCAGACTATTTGCATTGCCCCCCCCCTTTTACACCGCTGCTACCCTCTGTTGTTGTCATCTATGCATAGTCACTTTATAACTCTACCTACATGTACATATTACCTCAACTAACCGGTGCCCCTGCACATTGACTCTGTTCCGGTACCCCCCTGTATATAGTCTCGCTATTGTTATTTTACTACTGCTCTTTAATTACTTGTTGCATTTCTCTCTTATTCTTATCTGTGTTTTTTTAACTGCATTGTTGGTTAGTGGCTTGTAAGTAAGCATTTCACTGGAAGGTTGTATTTGGCACGTGACAAATAACATTTGATTTGATATGTTAGTTGTCTACTACCTCTGCCCAATGCCTGGTGGTGTTCAGAGTAGAGCACTCACACTCTGTAAGTCTCCGCTCTATTCAACAGGGAGGGTGAATGTGTACCCTAAGTCCTCAAGAAAGAGATGTTCCTGTGTAAGACATGTTCATGCATTTCCTCCTGTGATACAACAAGTCCATCTAACCAGCACCAAACTGCCATGGTCAAACTAAAGCCCACCATCTTCTCCAGTTTCAGAAGGCATTGTACTGTACAGTACAGAGCAAAAAGGAAATCCATTTTTGGGCTTTAATCAATTTTTAGGTAACATTTTTAACCCTCCATATTTGAGGATTAATTTGCTGTTAGACCTCTTGATACTAGCCATCCCGGATCCGGGATCGTGAATACAGCCTCAAGCTCATTACCATAACGCAACGTTAACTATTCATGAAAATCGCAAATGAAATGAAATAAATATGCTAGCTCTCAAGCTTAGCCTTTTGTTAACAACACTGTCATCTCAGATTTTCAAAATATGCTTTTCAACCATAGCAAAACAAGCATTTGTGTAACAGTATTGATAGCTAGCGTAGCATTTAGCGTAGCATTGAGTGGGCAACATTTTCACAAAAACAAGAAAAGCATTCAAATAAAATAATTTACCTTTGAAGAACTTTGGATGTTTTCAATGAGGAGACTCTCAGTTAGATAGCAAATGTTCAGTTTGTCCAAAAAGATTCTTTGTGTAGGAGAAATCGCTCCGTTTTGTACATCATGTTTAGCTACCAAAAAAAAAATGAAAATTCAGTCATCAAAACGCCGAACTTTTTTCCAAATTAACTCCATAATATCAACTGAAACATGGCAAACGTTGTTTAGAATCAATCCTCAAGGTGTTTTTCACATATCTCTTCGATGATATATCGTTCGTGGAAGTCTGCTTTCTCCTCTGAATCCCATGGAAAAATGCTTGCAGCTGAAGATTACGCACCAATTTCGACAAAGGACACCGGGCAGACACCTGGTAAATGTAGTCTCTTATGGCCAATCTTCCAATGATATGCCTACAAATACGTCACAATGCTGCAGACATCTTGGGTAAAAGGCAGAAAGTGTAGGCTCGTTCCTGGCGCATTCACAGCCATATAAGGAGACAATGGAAAACAGCGCCTCGAAAATTTTCCTCACTTCCTGTTTGAAGTTTCATCTTGGTTTCGCCTGTAGCATCAATTCTGTGGCACTCACAGATAATATCTTTGCAGTTTTGGAAACATCAGAGTATTTTCTTTCCAAAGCTGTCAATTATATGCATAGTCGAGCATCTTTTCGTGACAAAATATCTTGTTTAATACGGGGATGTTTTTTTATCCAAAAATGAAATACTGCTCCTAGAGTCTCAAGAGGTTTTAATTCCGACTGAGTTGTTGTGAGATTATTTTAACCACAGTGTCTGGTTCACTGTGATAAAATACTGTGCCCCCATCACGCTGTTTTGGAGAGCCAGGGTGACTGTGGTCTTGCTGTGCCAGCCAACACACACACACACACACAGACACACACAGCCATAAACAAAGACCCATACACACACACACACACACACACAGCCATAAACAAAGACCCATACACACACGCGCACACAGTCAAGCTCTGTCAAATTTATGATTGATAACCCCCAAACATGGCATCCAAATGGGCATAATTCTTTATTTTTAACAGACCCAGAGTGAGTTCGACAGCTCATTTCAACGCCAGAATCAACCTCGTTAAATGAAAATGATTTATTGTGAATAGTTTGTGTAGTAAAAGGGATATAACTGTCACAGCTACAGTACTTGCTAATTGCAGTCTGTTGTTGACAAGGAGTTGCAGCTTGTTCTGTTTTCATGGTGATCAGATAATGGGTGTAATTTGTGAATATGGTTTATCGTAATTATTATTTTAATTATCCTTAAATCCTAAAAGATCATAATTTGCTCAGTTGGTGTAGAATGTAAATGAGTTGATTTTACCACTCATTCAACCATATGAATGTATCAGCAGTCCCAGTTTGTACAGCATCTAATATTACATGCTATTTTAATCCATAAACCATTGTATAATATAATTGAGGAATGATTTGACAAGGAAATGCTAAACCTCTGTCCCTATTTGTTGACCTCAGTGCCCAAACTGCCTGTCTATCTAAACGAGAGACAGTCAGCTGCCACTACGCACAAGGCCCCGTGTGGCAGCTCTGACGCCCGTGATGCCTGCCACACACACACCCGCCACCCAACGGCCCTCTCTCTTTCTCGCTCTGTCCCGCCCCCTGTGCTACCTCATACCCTTTGACTTGCTTACCTTGGTATATATAGTCAGTGAGGCTATCAGAGTTCTCCTGGCAGCCATCATGAAGGGTATAGTCTCAATCTGCTGCTTCTTCAGCCTGCTTGTCCTGGCCTTAGCAGGTAAGGGGCCTCACACCTCATCTACCGTTTTATATGTTTATGTGGATGTCTATATAAATAGATGTTGTATGGGTGTGTGTTTATAGGCTTATTAGTGCTTTTGGTCGTTGGAAGACTACAGTGCTGGACTGTACATGTCCTGGGGTACAGCTCATGTATCAAATGTATGAGATGTGGCATGGTTGGGTTGGATGTCTTGGCTGTCTGCATGCTTTCATTGTCCAGTCAATTTACTGGCTTGTAGACACATACACTGGATCCATTTTTATTGATCCAACATACTTTATTTTTATTCAAACTGGGAAAGTCTGAGATCTCTATACCGAACTTCCAGACATTCTTTTCAGTGGAGTAAACTGTCTTACTCTTCGGGCTTTTAGCAAATATGCAGATATATTGTTTTGTCAGTCAGTGGTGTGGGTTTATAGGGACAGAGAAGGTACTGTAGAAATGTAGATTTTGTATTTTTTTTAGTGTTGTAGTTTAAGCCAGGACGTGCAGGGGTCTTGTGGCGGTCACCTGGACGCAGGCATGAGCATAGACACCCGTGTCCCTCTCTCTCTGCTACCCTGCAGTACTATTTAAAAGGGTTTCAAATTAAACGTGGTAGAATGCTGGGTTCAATCAGGACAGAATATTTTAAGGTCTCATCTTTTTAGAAAAACATATTTTAAAATGGTGCCAACTTGGCACATCTTGTCGTCTCTCGTTATTTTTACTGTGTGTGCATATATTTCTTTATTAAGCCTCATCGAGATCTTTATTGGTCACACACACACACAGTCGGTGTGACTTTAATAAACCAGAAGCTTTTGGCGTGGTGACGGTGTGTCAGCTGTCCTAAAGCATGGCACCAGCAGATGGAACGTCTCAGACTGTACTAGAGAGAAGAGCTTGTATTCCCTCACTGTATCACTCTCTCACTTTCTTTGATTCTTTTCTCTCTCACTTTGTCTCCCTTTCTTAAATTTCTCTCCCCCCTCTCTCTTTCCCTTTCTTAGAATGTCTCTCCCTCCCCTCTCTGTCCTTGCTGACAAGTAGATGTCGTATGGACATGTTTGATCCTTGTATCTATTGACTGATTAGCTTTACATTTTACTGGATGATTCATATATATTACATACTTGTATTTTCAAGTGATTACATGTATTGTCCATAGCTTTATCTGCCTTTGTGATGAAATAAAATGCCCAGATTACATCCAGATCAGCCTCTCTCCAGAAATGTGGTGGAGGGATCTCTCGAAAGTAAAACCGTTTCTTCCTGTTACCCTTGTCCGTCCTTGGGCTCCGCTCAGCACCGGGGCAACATGCTTTCCTATCCCAATCCCAGCCTGCTGTCAGATGTCTAGGATTGGAAGGCAGGCGTCCCGTAACCGGACACCGTCCACTATAGGTCCCCCATCCCTCCCCCCGGCCCCCTTCCACCCCTCCCCAGACCCAGCACTACCCTTTAGCCACATTGCCTTCACAGCTGCTGTCACCCCAATGACAATTTATTCCCAGCAGCTGGCCTTATAGGGACATGCATTATCGAGTCAGGCGGGGCCGGAGGAGGGAGGAGGCCGGAGCAGGAGCACACAGACCCTGCTAGAGGTTCTGACTAGAGGGACTACAGCTACGGCTGAAAGTTACTTTTTCGTAACAGGTTAGGAGAATTTATACAGCAGGTTAGGAGAATTAACGTGACAGGTTAGGAGACTTAGGTTAAGGTTAGGAAAAGGGTTAGGGTTAGTTAAAATGGTCTCCTAACCTGCTACTGAAAGTAACTTCCGGTTGTAGCTGTACTCCCTCTAGTCACAACCCCTGCTAGCTTAGCTTGGGCCTAGTCTGGTCCAGCAGCGTGGGTGGCTAGCTATGTAGCGTTGAATAGCAAAGCAAGGTGGCTAATGCTAGCAGAGGAGGCTGGTGGGACGAGCTATAGGAGGGGTTCATTGTAATGGCTGGAAAGGGAATGTCTGTGTTTGATATCGTTCCATTTATCCCATTCCAGCTATTACAATGAGCCTGTCCTCCTATAGCTAGGTTTGTTAGTGTGTAACACTGATTCCATGGAGCGCTACTGTAGGGTGATGTTGTTGTTCCTGTGGATGGCTTGTTCATATGAGTGGAGAAGGACTGACAGGAAGTTCCCCTGGGCTAACGAGGTTAGCATTAGCCTACTTTAGGCTCATGTTAGCATCGCCTAGATTACACTGTAAAACT
Source organism: Oncorhynchus tshawytscha (assembly GCF_018296145.1). Classification (NCBI taxonomy): domain Eukaryota; kingdom Metazoa; phylum Chordata; class Actinopteri; order Salmoniformes; family Salmonidae; genus Oncorhynchus; species Oncorhynchus tshawytscha. The sequence goes on from NW_024609795.1 coordinate 471,492, forward strand.
GAACTGTGGGGATGTTGTCCGTATTTAACTAAATGGTTGCCAGTAAATGTTGTTTCCTTGGTATGCATGAGGTCCTTCAAAGCCCATGGAAACAGTAGTGGTACCGACTAAGAGTATTGTACTGTAGCGGAAGTGTTGGAGTGATATACTGGTTAAGAGATTGGAGCGTCCAGATGGAAAATCCACACCGTCATGTTCAGTTAGGCTATTGTATGTCATCAGCAAATTATATTACTGCAATGATTATAAATGACATGGCTCCTTTAATTGGATTCATCACTGCTACAAAGGGATACTTGTTATCCTGACAATGTTAATGGCTATTTCTACAGGCCACCTGTTTAACCAGGAGTGGTGCTCAGACACTGTTCTGCTCATTCAGACCAGGGTTGGTCTTCCTGTTGTGCTAACTGGACCATTTTCTCTTCTCTTACTTAGAGCAGAATCCTGATTTTGGATGATTTCTGCATTGAAGTCAATGGGAGATAAGTGTTAACAGTTGATTGCTGTATTGTCCTGTGTTCCTGACTGTTCACACTAGAAGCCATAATACTTGCTGGATCGAATCCCTGAGCAAGGTAAAAATCTGTCGTTCTGCCCCTGAGCAAGTTCCCCTGGCGTGGGTGACGTGGATGTTGATTAAGGCAGCCCCTCGCTCCTCTCTGATTCAGAGGGGTTGGGTTAAATGCTGAAGAAACATTTCAGTTGAAGTCATTCATTTGTACAACTGACTAGGTCTCCCCCTTTCCTTTCCCTACTAATCAGAGAAGTAACACGAAACAGAATGCTTTTGGCCCGACCTGAAGTATGAGGAGATATGGGGTGACACGGGCAATCTTTCCCTCTGTGTCCCCCATTGATGGCAAGCAGTAGGCCCGGGGGCCCGGGGCATCCCTCCAGTGCTGGCAGTGGGGACACCCGACCCCCTCCTCCCCCTCTTGGACAAGCCCCTCAGTCCCCTCAGCCTCAAGGTCGGTCACCTGGTGAGTCTCTGTGGATCAGTGACAGGACTGCTGGGAGAGTAGAGTCAGATCAACACCCCAGCGTGTTGATCTGGTCCTCATGGTCCTCGCCCCCCTTCTATGGAATTACCACCCGGACATGCCCTCCATCGGCCAGCTCCTAGCATCCAGAACCACGTCACCAAGAGTGCTTACACTGTGGCCTGTGACATTGGCCAGCGTAGCCTTTAAGCCATGAAATCCTTTTAAGATGTATCCCTAAAAACATCCCCGGTCCAGGAGTCCTTCGAACGTTCTTTATCTGTAAAATGGCATGAACTCTGTGTCTCCGTGTGTCTCACACACGTTGACAATTGGTTTGCCCTTCATCTGGAGTCTATGTATGGGTTTGTACATATGGAGAGAGCTTGTGTGCCCTGTGCATTGGAGTTTAAATGTGTTTTAAGGTGTGTACATGAGTATGAGTGTGATGATTGTGCCAAGGAATGTTTCCTGATCATGTGACCTGACCAGGAAGAACACTGAGATTAGATTACCTGGTTCTCCAAGATGGCTGTATCACAACTATCATGAGGCTAGACGGGTCCTTATTCTGAATCAAGATGTTGGGGGGTGACAGAGGGCTGTTTGGAATGCACTCAGAGCAGCCAAAACACTCTCATAATCACTCCTGCATCCATTTAGTGAAGTAGGCCAACTGGTCTCCGGCACGGAGGGCTGTCTGAGACTGAACAGGAATGTAAACCTAAGACAGTGAAAACAACCAGTAGTAGTGTGTTCCCAGCATGGCAGTTTTACCTGATACTGGCTTGTTGCTTGGCGACCACACTTACAGCTACTGATAGGATATGGGACTTGTCTTCTTCTTTACCAGTATCAGACCACCACTACAACCAACATACCCCAAGGACCATTACATTCTGTTGCAACAATTAGAAGGGGGTTATAGGGTCAGAAAATCCGCTCCATGTTCAGAAAGTTGCTCATAGAAATAGGAAGTAAAGAGCAGGCCTAATTCTCACCTTGAAGAGAGCGCCCACTCTGTGTATTACATTTCTATTTGACAAGAACTCCTGAACGTTGCATCCCAATGTGTAAGACATTTTGGTTGAATGCATTCAGTTCTACAACTGACCAGTTAACCCCTTTCCCTTATTTGGAATGCATCATTGAGTGTTATGTGGTTTGTCAGCGGCCTCTTGAGTAGCTGCTTCAGAATTGTTAACACCTCCCTAATCATCCTCACCCTCTAGCCTACATATAGCCTATTATATAGAGCTGTAGAAAATAGATCCTCATCCTCTAGCCTACATATAGCCCATCATTATATAGAGCTGTAGAAAATAGATCCTCACCCTCTAGCCTACATATATAGCCCAGCATAATATAGAGATGTAGAAAATAGATCCTCACCCTCAAGCCTACATACGCTGAGTGTACGAAACCTTAGGAACACCTTCCTAATATTGAGTTGCACCCCCTTTTGCCCTTATAACAGCATAATTTCATCTGGGCATGGACTCACACAGGGAACTGTTGAGCGTGGAAAACCCAGCAGCGTTGTAGTTCTTGACACACTCAAACTGGTTCGCCTGGCACCTACTACCATTCCCCATTCAAAGGCACCAGTGAAGGCTGCTGAGGGGAGGACGGCTCATGATAATGGCTGGAATGGGGCAAATGGAATGGCATCAAACACATGGAAACATGTGTTTGATGTGTTTGACAACATTCCACTTACTCCACTCCAGCCATTACCAAGAGCCCGTCCTCCCCAATTAAGGTGCCACCAACCCCCTGTGAAAGACAATTCCATCTTTTGTCTTGCCCATTCACCCTCTGAATGATACACATACACAATCCATGTCTCAATTGTCTCAGGCTTAAAAATGATTCTTTAACCTGTCTCCTCCCCTTAAATTTACAGTCAAGCATATCACTGTTAGTCTACACCTGCTGTTTACAAAGCATGTGACAATAACAACTTGATTTGATTGATGTGAATTTAACAAGTGACCTCAGTAAGGGATCATAGCTTTCACCTGGTCAGTCTATGTCATGGAAAGAGCAGGTGTTCCTAATGTCTTGTACACTTAGTGTATAGTCCAGCATAATATAGAGCTGTAGAAAATAGATCGAACCCTCTACCCTACCCAGAATATAGAGCTTTAGAAAATACATCTGGACTTAACACCTCCCCGCCTAATCATCCACACCCTCTAGCCAACATCCAGCATCGAGATCAGAGAGAGAGGACTTCTTGCCTGTTGCCTCTGGATGTCGTTACTGTAGTTTGCATCAGCCCCCGTACCTCTGCACTCTCTAAATTAACCCCCCAAGGCGCCAGGCGAACCTTCTGATATGAACCCCAGGACGTCTGTCACCCGGACCATGTGTCTGTCCTAGTTGAGCCTGTTGCCAGGCAACCGTAGTTCAGTTTGGAGAAACATTCCAACAGGCAGCACTTCCAGTCAGAATGCTGCGGGTAGAGCTGCCGATGATGGTGTAGGCTCTGGGCTTTTGGGGACGGGTGAGACACGCCCTGATGTTCTTCAGGCTTTAGTGGCCAGGGCTGGGGGAAGTTCTGTGTCACGCCTCAACTTTAGCAGTTCATTATCTCACTGATGCGCCCCAACAGAAGGAAATGTTACAATATTCCTGATACTGGTGGCAGATTCATCTCTCTCTCTCAATCAATACTGTGAAAGTACCAGATTGATCCCTGTTATTCCCTGCTATGGCTGCATGCTCCGTTATTATGGGGGCCATATCAAGTACTGTAGAGGAGGTTCATGAAGTTCATAAACTTAGTTGGTCCAAGGGTCACTGGGGGACAGATAACAGAGAATAAAGAGAATCTAACCTTCAAAGTACTGGCAGTCATTTCAATAGTGTATGCAGCATACAATACAGTATATTTGTATAGTGTACCTACAGTATGTATGTAATACATTACAGTACATTTGTATAGTGTAACAAAGTATGCAATACATTACAGTACATTTGTATAGTGTAACAAAGTATGCAATACATTACAGTATATTCTCTAGTACTCTCAGGTATGTAAAGATTGCACATACAGTGCCTTGCAAAAGTACTCACCCCCTTGGTGTTTTTCCTATATTGTTGCATTACAACCTGTAATTTACATTTATTTTTATTTGGATTTCATGTAATGGACATAGACAAAATAGTGAAATGAAAAAACATAACTTGTTTCAGAAAATTCAAAAAAATAAAAAACGGAAAGGGGTGCATGCCAATGAATTCTCACCCCCTTTTCTATGAAGCCCCTAAATAAGATCTGGTGCAACCTATTACCTTCAGAAGTCACATAATTCATTAAATTAAGTCCACCTGTGTGCAATCTAAGTGTCAAATGATCTGTCACATGATCTCAGTATATACACACCTGTTCGGAAAAGGCCCAAGAGTCTGCAACACCACTAAGCAAGGGGCACCACCAAGCAAGCTGCACAATGAAGACTAAGGAGCTCTCCAAACAGGTCAGGAACAAAGTTGTGGAGAAGTACAGATCGGAGATGGGTTATAAAAAAATATCTGAAACTTTGAACATCCCACTGAGCACCATTAAATCCATTATTCAAAAATGTAAAGAATATGGCACCACAACAAACCTGCCAAGAGACTCACGGACCAGGCAAGGAGGGCATTAATCAGAGAAGCAACAAAGAGACCAAAGATAACCCTGAAGAAGCTGCAAAGCTCCACAGCGGAGATTGGAGTATCTGTCCATAGGACCACTTTAAGCCGTACACTCCACAGAGCTGGGCTGTAAGGAAGAGTGGCCAGAAAAAAGCCATTCCTTAAAGAAAAAAATAAGCAAACACATTTGGTGTTCAACAAATGGCATGTGGGAGACTTCCCAAACATATGAAATAAGGTACTCTGGTCAGATGACACTAAACTTAAGCTTTTTTGCTATCAAGGAAAATGCTATGTCTGGCACAAACTCAACACCTCTCATCACCCCAAGAATATCATCCCCACAGTGAAGCATGGTGGTGGCAGCATCATGCGTTGGGGATGTTTTTCATCGGCAGGGACTGGGAAACTGGTCAGAATTGAAGGAATAATGGATGGCGCTAAATAGAGGGAAACCTGTTTCAGTCTTCCAGAGATTTGAGACTGGGACAGAGGTTCACCTTCCAGAAGGACAATGACCCTAAGCATACTGCTAAAGAAACACTCAAGTGGTTTAAGGGGAAACATTTAAATGTATTGGAATGGCCTAGTCAAAGCCCAGACCTCAATCCAATTGAGATTCTGTGGAATGACTTAAAGATTGCTGTACACCAGCGGAACCCATCCAACTTGAAGGAGCTGGAGCAGTTTTGCCTTGAAGAATGGACCAACATCCCAGTGGCTAGATGTGCCAAGCTTATAGAGACATACCCCAAGAGACTTGCAGCTGTAATTGCTGCAAAAGGTGGCTCTACAAAGTATTGACTTTGGGAGGTGAATAGTTTTGCAAGCTCAGGTTTTCTTTTTTTTTGTCACATTTCTTATTTATTTCACAATACAAATATTATGCATTTTCAATGTGGTAGGCATGTTGTGTAAATAAAATTATACAACCCCCCCAAAATCTATTTTAATTCCAGGTTGTAAAACAACAAAATAGGAAAAATGCCAAGGGGGGTGAATACTTTTGCAAGGCACTGTAAAGGTCCTGCTTCGATTGCAGTGTCTTGTCCATGTGTGTGTATGTGTGTGTGTGTGTGTGTGTGCTATAGTGCGTGTCTGAGTGTGTGCTCTCATACACATCTAATATCAGTGTAAAACCTCCAGATGAAGTTCTGCTGTGCTTGCTGCACCACCAGGGAGCAGAGGTCAATTAAATTAGCGTTGACATGATTAGCCCGCTAGGTCTTTAAACCCTGCGGATTTACTCTGGGCCACGGGGAGTTTCAGGCAACCTTTACACCGGGCCAGGGGATTTCCATCAGAGAGGAGCAGCATCACTATCTAAAATACACTCTCATTACCAAAGAGGATTATTAACCACACTATTCATCTCCATGGATGGAATACCCTGATCCACACATGACTGTCAAACCCATGTGACACTGATCTAGTGTCATCGATAACAGAGACAAGTCATTCTGTGAATGATCATTATAGACTGTAAAATTATTGAAGTTAGGCCCAACTCCTATTCCGAAAAAGTTAAGGAAAAAAATAAGAACATTTATTTAATATAGAGTTTCTGTGGTTCATTCCCGGGCTTATAACAAAAATGGCTGACGTGTAGCTGACAACAACACATCCCAGGGTCAGGGGTCAGGGGAGCATGGCTGGACACAGAGGCTTGTGCAGGGCATGGTTGGTTGCTGGGGGGTAGCAACAGGTGCTAAAGCGTTTGGAGCTTGGTACCCCCTGTGGCCAGAAATAGCCCTACAATGGGTCAGGGGATGGAAGGAGGAGGGGGGCAGAGAATTCTCCACTCTATTTTAAGACATAGAGTGTTAGCTGGTCTGGAGACACAGACATCCCCAGGCCTCACCGATCTTCATTCACTGTAACTTGCCTCTGTATCAGACCACTTTAACAGGCCTCTGTACCAGACCACTTTAACAGGCCTCTGTACCAGACCACTTTAACAGGACTCTGTACCAGACCACTTTAACAGACCTCAACCAGACCACTTTAACAGACCTCTGTACCAGACCACTTTAATAGATCTCTGTATCAGACTATCAAAGACACTCTTTATGCAGATACAATACACTATTGTTGTTGAAGCTGTTGAAAGGCGCTATTTTGTCCTATCCTCCCTTTTTTCCACCCTGCTAACCTTTGGTTGTTGGTTGTACTTGGGCCGTGCTGAGAGCAACATTGTGCAGTCTTTATTTTTAGCAGGTTGACTCCACTATCATGGGCAGTGAAGAAGTACGCCTTAACCAGGCAACATGTGTCATCACTACCATGGCGCTGCCACCAGCAGCCTACCGGCGCTGAAAGGAGCATCTGTCTAGCATTCATTTTAAGTCTGAGCGGTAGAATATGCTCATAACAATTATTTGCTGTGGCGTGTTGTAGCATTCACTATCCTCTCCCTTCTTACTCTGGCACAAGACTGTTTCAAGGCCCCCCGTAATCACTTCCCTTGGTTAGCCTTGACACAATGCTACAGTATCTGTCTTTACCATTCAACAGTTGACACTGGTGGAGAGCGTAGAGAGGCGGAGTCAAAGCAGCAGGAGGCCTGTGTCTATAGGAGGAGTGTGTTTGTATGTTTAACATGGGACGCCTGTTCCTCTGGGTTTTATGTGGTATAATGTGGTAGTAGCTCTTTCCTGAAGTCAAATTACCTAGTGGCCTCATGGGTGGAATGTTATTAATATTTTTCTACTTAGGAAATCCGATGTTTGTATTTCACACGGTTTTGTTATATTTCAGTCTACTGTGATGTATATAAAGTGTACTATTGGGATGCAAACTCAAAATGGAATACATTTCAACTCTGTATCTGACATGGTACAGGTGCTTTTTATTTTTTGCCCGTAGCCATGTGTGTGAGGTGGATAGTTTTGTAGATGTGTTTAAGACTGCCAAGAAACACTCTGTGTGACCCTGATTTAGCCCACTGCACTAAAAGCTTAACGGATGTTTGCCGTTTTAATGTCTGCTCAGTGTAAACACAGTTCCATCCGTACTTTCTAACAGCAGATGTACACTACGACTCCCAATCAGAGCTGATGCTGATGAGTATGTTCATTTGAAAATGTAAATCATCAACAGTCTAAATGTCAATAAAATATGTTAACTGCAGGAGCTAGTTAACAAATAACGCCGATGCCCAGTGGCCACTACGTCCTTGTTCTGGGTCATTTGATGGAGCTTTCTTTTGAGACTTGGCCAATACAAATGAAGCCAAATAAAGCAGTAGTATATGTCTTGTGGATTGAGTCCAAGCCTTGCAGCTGGAGTCAGAGGTCCAGGCCTTTGGCCTCAACACCACGCCCACTAGGAAGGCTCAGTCCTCCCGTGGTTGGTATCATGACTCGGGGTTGTGTTCATTAGGCACCAAACAGAAGAAAGTGGACAAAAAAAGGTACTTCCTTGTCCAATAAGAAACACTCATTTTCGTTTTGTGTTGCAGAATGTTTTGAAACGGATAACGCTGCATGCCCTAATGAACATGACCCTGCTGTAGCCAAGGAACAGTTCAGTTAGCCAGAGGATCTCTTTAGCGCCTGGGGGCATGTGGGCAGTATTGGGCGTGAGGTGTTGAATGATAGGGGTGAGGCGGATTCCCCCCCCCACCCCAGTTAAGTGGAGAGGGGAGTTTAGAAGGTCACGTATCCTCATCCTGGCTGGTTTCTTCTGTAACTTTAAACCTGAGATCCAGCTGGTCGACTGCCCCCGGGATCCTACATGGCTTAGATGTTCTACTTTCATTCCAAGTATTTCTGTTAAAGATCATTGGACTGTGGAAGTCACTCGATAGCTTAAATCTGTTGTCATTCAAGATATGTGTTAGAATGATGTTAAATGTGAGAAATACTCATTTGTGATTGAATGGTTTCAATTACAGACATGAAGACACAAATGTGATAGTATGTGTTCTGGTATTACTTGATTTCCATATGATTCATTATTCATGTAGATCGGTGAACATTTCAGTGTCTCAAATAAAATGTACATCCAACTGAGGAAAATTAAAACAACTAAATATAGTGTTGTTTATGTGTTTGTTCAATGAAATGAGCACAAGGAGCAGTCATTATGGCTGAAGTAAAGTTGTGTTGCCTTGACACTCAAGGCAGGTTATAAAGCTCTATACTGTGTAATGACACTCCTATCACATATGTTGTAATAGATGTATTTCAGATTGTGTCCATCTGTAATATGTACTAGATGGGATCATGTCCCCAGAATGTCACAATCCTTTAAAAGGGATACTCTGTGTGCTCCACATGTACAGTGATGACATAAAATCCCCTCTCACATATAGGGCTGAATTTCTATTCAAATGACCAAACTTGACCAACAGCAGACTCCTGAACAGGTAATCAAATGGCTACCCGGACTATTTGCATTGTGTGGCCCCCCCAACCCCTCTTGTACACTGCTACTCTCTGTTTATCATATATGCATAGCCACTTTAACTATTTATTTTATTTATTTCACCTTTATTTAACCAGGTAGGCAAGTTGAGAACAAGTTCTCATTTACAATTGCGACCTGGCCAAGATAAAGCAAAGCAGTTCGACAGATACAACGACACAGAGTTACACATGGAGTAAAACAAACATACAGTCAATAATACAGTATAAACAAGTCTATATACAATGTGAGCAAATTAAGTGAGAAGGGAGGTAAAGGCAAAAAAGGCCATGGTGGCAAAGTAAATACAATATAGCAAGTAAAACACTGGAATGGTAGTTTTGCAATGGAAGAATGTGCAAAGTAGAAATAAAAATAATGGGGTGCAAAGGAGCAAAATAAATAAATTAATTAAAATTAAATACAGTTGGGAAAGAGGTAGTTGTTTGGGCTAAATTATAGGTGGGCTATGTACAGGTGCAGTAATCTGTGAGCTGCTCTGACAGTTGGTGCTTAAAGCTAGTGAGGGAGATAAGCGTTTCCAGTTTCAGAGATTTTTGTAGTTCGTTCCAGTCATTGGCAGCAGAGAACTGGAAGGAGAGGCGGCCAAAGAAAGAATTGGTTTTGGGGGTGACTAGAGAGATATACCTGCTGGAGCGTGTGCTACAGGTGGGAGATGCTATGGTGACCAGCGAGCTGAGATAAGGGGGGACTTTACCTAGCAGGGTCTTGTAGATGACATGGAGCCAGTGGGTTTGGCGACGAGTATGAAGCGAGGGCCAACCAACGAGAGCGTTCAGGTCGCAGTGGTGGGTAGTATATGGGGCTTTGGTGACAAAATGAATGGCACTGTGATAGACTGCATCCAATTTGTTGAGTAGAGTGTTTGAGGCTATTTTATAGATGATATCGCTGAAGTCGAGGATTGGTAGGATGGTCAGTTTTACAAGGGTATGTTTGGCAGCATGAGTGAAGGATGCTTTGTTGCGAAATAGGAAGCCAATTCTAGATTTAACTTTGGATTGGAGATGTTTGATATGGGTCTGGAAGGAGAGTTTACAGTCTAACCAGACACCTAAGTATTTGTAGTTGTCCACGTCAATCCAATTGAGATTCTGTGGAATGTAGTTGTCCACGTCAACTATACATTCATGTACATACTACCTCAATTAGCCCGACCAACCGTTGCTCCCGCACATTGGCTACCCGCACTATCTGCATTGTGTCCCGCCACCCACCACCTGCCAACCCCTCTTTTACGCTACTGCTACTCTCTGTTTATCATATATACATAGTCACTTAAACCATACCTACAATACATCTACATACTACCTCAATCAGCCTGACTAACCAGTGCCTGTATATAGCCTCTCTACTGTATATAGCCTCGCTACTGTTATAGCCTCGCTACTGTTATAGCCTCGCTACTGTTATAGCCTCGCTACTGTATATAGCCTCGCTACTGTTATAGCCTCGCTACTGTTATAGCCTCGCTACTGTATATAGCCTCACTACTGTATATAGCCTCGCTACTGTTATAGCCTCGCTACTGTATATAACCTCGCTACTGTTATAACCTCGCTACTGTTATACTGTTATAGCCTCGCTACTGTTATAGCCTCGCTACTGTTATAGCCTCGCTACTGTTATAGCCTCGCTACTGTTATAACTGTTATAACCTCGCTACTGTTATAACCTCGCTACTGTTATAACCTCGCTACTGTTATAGCCTCGCTACTGCCTCGCTACTGTTATAACCTCGCTACTGTTATAACCTCGCTACTGTTATAGCCTCGCTACTGTTATAGCCTCGCTACTGTATATAGCCTCGCTACTGTTATAACCTCGCTACTGTTATAGCCTCGCTACTGTATATAGCCTCGCTACTGTTATAGCCTCACTACTGTATATAGCCTCGCTACTGTTATAGCCTCGCTACTGTATATAACCTCGCTACTGTTATAGCCTCGCTACTGTTATAGCCTCGCTACTGTATATAGCCTCGCTACTGTTATAACCTCGCTACTGTATATAGCCTCACTACTGTATATAGCCTCACTACTGTTATAGCCTCACTACTGTATATAGCCTCTCTACTGTTATAGCCTCACTACTGTATATAGCCTCACTACTGTTATAGCCTCTCTACTGTATATAGCCTCACTACTGTATATAGCCTCTCTACTGTTATAGCCTCACTACTGTATATAGCCTCACTACTGTATATAGCCTCACTACTGTATATAGCCTCACTACTGTATATAGCCTCGCTACTGTATATAACCTCGCTACTGTATATAGCCTCACTACTGTATATAGCCTCACTAATGTATATAGCCTCGTTACTGTATACAGCCTCACTACTGTATATAGCCTCACTACTGTTATAGCCTCACTACTGTATATAGCCTCGCTACTGTTATAGCCTCGCTACTGTATATAACCTCGCTACTGTTATAGCCTCGCTACTGTTATAGCCTCGCTACTGTATATAGCCTCGCTACTGTTATAACCTCGCTACTGTATATAGCCTCACTACTGTATATAGCCTCACTACTGTTATAGCCTCACTACTGTATATAGCCTCACTACTGTTATAGCCTCTCTACTGTATATAGCCTCACTACTGTATATAGCCTCTCTACTGTATATAGCCTCACTACTGTTATAGCCTCTCTACTGTATATAGCCTCACTACTGTATATAGCCTCTCTACTGTTATAGCCTCACTACTGTATATAGCCTCACTACTGTATATAGCCTCACTACTGTATATAGCCTCACTACTGTTATAGCCTCGCTACTGTATATAACCTCGCTACTGTATATAGCCTCACTACTGTATATAGCCTCACTACTGTATATAGCCTCTACTGTATATAGCCTCACTACTGTATATAGCCTCACTACTGTTATAGCCTCTACTGTATATAGCCTCTCTACTGTTATAGCCTCTCTACTGTATATAGCCTCTCTACTGTATATAGCCTCTCTACTGTATATAACCTCTCTACTGTTATAGCCTCTCTACTGTATATAGCCTCTCTACTGTATATATAGCCTCTCTACTGTATATAGCCTCTCTACTGTATATAGCCTCTCTACTGTATATAGCTACTCTACTGTATATAGCCTCTCTACTGTATATAGCCTCTCTACTGTATATAGCCTCTCTACTGTATATAGCCTCTCTACTGTATATAGCCTCTCTACTGTATATAGCCTCTCTACTGTATATAGCCTCTCTACTGTATATAGCCTCTCTACTGTATATAGCCTCTCTACTGTATATACCCTCTCTACTGTATATAGCCTCTCTACTGTATATAGCCTCTCTACTGTATATAGCCTCTCTACTGTATATAGCCTCTCTACTGTATATAGCCTCTCTACTGTATATAGTATATAGCCTCTCTACTGTATATAGCCTCTCTACTGTATATAGCCTCTCTACTGTATATAGCCTCTACTGTATATAGCCTCTCTACTGTATATAGCCTCTACTGTATATAGCCTCTCTACTGTATATAGCCTCTCTACTGTATATAGCCTCTCTACTGTATATAGCCTCTCTACTGTATATAGCCTCTCTACTGTATATAGCCTCTCTACTGTATATAACCTCTCTACTGTTATAGCCTCTCTACTGTTATTTTTCATTCTTTTTACTGTTTTTATTTTTTACTTATCCATTGTTCACCTAATAGCTTCTTTTTTTTACTTAGAAATTGCACTGTTGGTTAGAGGCTGTAAGTAAGCATTTCACTGTAAGGTCTACACCTGTTGTATTTGGCACACGTGACAAATACACTTTGATTTGATTTGACCAACAGCTGTCCAAAAATAGTCTCTCCTCTTTGACCAAGTCTGACTTATGTGACCAGTTTTGTGGTCCAGTTATTGATGAGGTCTTCTCTGAGTCTCTGCCCCACATCGGTCACCACCAGCCGTGTGATTTGTGACAATTACACAAGCAACCTGGCATGACCTCCATTCTCCAGGCCCACGCCCCTCCTCGTAGTTTAGTTACCAGCTCAGATGACAAAACCATGGCAAGAGCAATATTACTAGATTTTATTCCTTTTGATCCTTGTTCAGCTTGATCTGGACAGACATCTCCAACATTATACCTCCCAGGGCCAGAGCTTTGGAACATTTTCTGTCCTACGTGTGTGGGCGAACATTTGGTGGTGACTGGACTGAGGGGGAAGTACAGAGGAATGCATGTGGTCTGATCATGTTTGAAGGGAAGAGAACTTGATGTCTGTCTTTTTCACGTTCATTCTGACAACATTTTTAGGAGGTACAATTTTGGTAACCATGACTGATTGACAGGTGAAAATGAACAGTACTGGCTGACAGGATGTCATTTATGACTTTGTGTTATTCAGGTGATTCAGTTAAAAATAACAACGTATGATTCAATAATAAACATCTTCTCTGTTTACTGTCTAGGTAAATCCTTTGTTAATATGTTCAGTTATGAAGGAGAAACAATGTGGTAGAGAATTTGCATCCATTGTTCTGTTCCTATAGTTTAGGGTGTAGTTTGTTCTAGCCATATAGTTTAGGGTGTGGTCTGTTCCAGCCATATAGATGAGGGTGCAGTTTGTTCTAGCCATATAGTTTAGGGTGTGGTCTGTTCCAGCCATATAGTTTAGGGTGTAGTTTGTTCTAGCCATATAGTTTAGGGTGTGGTCTGTTCTAGCCATATAGTTTAGGGTGCAGTTTGTTCCAGCCATATAGTTTAGGGTGCAGTTTGTTCTAGCCATATAGTTTAGGGTGCAGTTTGTTCCAGCCATATAGTTTAGGGTGCAGTTTGTTCTAGCCATATAGTTTAGGGTGTGGTCTGTTCCAGCCATATAGTTTAGGGTGCAGTTTGTTCTAGCCATATAGTTTAGGGTGTGGTCTGTTCCAGCCATATAGATGAGGGTGCAGTTTGTTCTAGCCATATAGTTTAGGGTGTGGTCTGTTCTAGCCATATAGTTTAGGGTGTGGTCTGTTCTATCCATATGGTTTAGGGTGCAGTTTGTTCTGTCCATATAGTTTAGGGTGTAGTTTGTTCTGTTCATATAGTTTAGGGTGTAGTTTGTTCTGTTTGTATAGTTTAGGGTGTAGTTTGTTCTATCCATATAGTTTAGGGTGCAGTTTGTTCTGTTCGTATAGTTTAGGGTGTAGCTTGTTCTATCCATATAGTTTAGGGTGTAGCTTGTTCTGTCCATATAGTTTAGGGTGTAGTTTGTTCTATCCATATAGTTTAGGGTGTAGCTTGTTCTGTCCATATAGTTTAGGGTGTAGTTTGTTCTATCCATATAGTTTAGAGTGTAGCTTGTTCTGTCCATATAGTTTAGGGTGTAGTTTGTTCTATCCATATAGTTTAGGGTGTAGCTTGTTCTGTCCATATAGTTTAGGGTGCAGTCTGTTCCGTCCATATAGTTTAGGGTGCAGTCTGTTCTGTCCATATAGTTTAGGGTGTGGTTTTCGGTATAAATTAGCTTTACACTTTGTCTTAGACACTGAGCAATTCAGAACATAAAAATGACATCCACTGTAACTGTTTTACTGGAGGCCTATGTGTCAAGCAGCCAAGGGTGGATAGGTACTGGACTACGCCACGTAGATGTGTGTATGAGTACTCCAGCATGGCCACCTATCACCTGGGTGTCTTCTGACTTCTGAAACTTGTGAATGACTTTATAAATGGAAATACCTCGACTAAGAGTCAAATACCGATCTCCCGTGACAGGACCGACACGAAGGCAGCATCCGAGTTTCACGACCCCCTGGGTGTAGCAGTATGAATCAGGGTGATATCCCAGCTGCCCCTAAATATAGCTCTGCTCTGTAGCTGTAGTCATAGAAATATAATTACATCCCTCCCGGGTGGCGCAGTGATCTCTGTGCCACCAGAGATTCTGGGTTCGAGTCCAGGCTCTGCCGCAGCCTGCCGCGACCGGGGGGCTCATGGGGCGACACACAATTGGACCAGCGTCGTCCGGGTTAGGGAGGGTTTGGCCGGCACTAGCAACTCCTGTGGCGGGCCGGGCGCAGTGCATGCTGACCAGGTCGCTAGGTGTACGGTGTTTCCTCCGACACGTTGGTGCGGCTGGCTTCCGGGTTGGATGTGTGTTGTGTCAAGAAGCAGTGCGGCTTGGTTGGGTTGTTTCGGACGACGCATGGCTCTCGACCTTCACCTCTCCCGAGTCTGTACTGGAGTTGCAGCGATGAGACAAGACAGTAACTACTACCAATTGGATACCACGAAAAAGGGTAAAAAATAAATAAAATAGAAATATAATTACTAGAACAGTCAAAGCCCCTCCGACCACCTCAGAATGGGTACACTCAATATGGCTGACATGGTATTACTCCTGTGGGTACAGTCAATATGGCCACTGGTCCACCCATCACAGAATATTGACTTGAATGGGAAAACCTGTTCTAGTAGTTATATTTCTATGGCTGTAGTGCTGCTGTGTAACCTGACCTGGTTGTGGGCCCCTAGTGGCCCCTGTACGGTACAGTCAGGGGCCATAAAATGATGGTTGTTCCTGGGTAATGGGCACACAAGGACAGTCCTAACAGGCTGATAAGTCTACAACAGAGGGTTATATTTGGAGGAGGTGAAGCAGAGGGGTAGAGAAAGTCTGAAGTGTTCTCTCCTCTTTATGACAATGGGGTTGTTAGGGTGTGGAGCAGAGAGAGAGAGGGCGTGTGCGTGTGTGTGCGTGCGTGTGTGTGTGTGTGCGTTCACACTCCTGTCCCAGGTTGTTATGAAACTGGGGTTTCCCCCACTACACACACAAACACTATCTATGGTGGTATTGTGAAACCATGGCTACGTGAAACAAACCTGTATTTTCAGCAGTCCGTCTAATTAAAGAACTGATCATACTGTAGTAGCAGCTGTGATCAAATGCAATAAATAACATAGATATTCAAATGTGGAGATCACGCACGCACGCGCGCGCGCACACACACACACACACATACACACACAGAATGCTAGAATGCTAATGAATGGGGGGGGGACACTTCTAAATGTAACCCTCCTGGAGGAATTGTTCATCCCACAGCCATGTAACTGGATATAAATATCTCTCATTCAACATCCCCTCTTCTCTCCACTTACAGTATGTCTCTGGGCCTGGGAGACAGAGAGACAGGAATCTCTCTGGGCCTGGGAGACAGATAGACAGGAATCTCTCTGGGCCTGGGAGACAGACAGACTGGTATCTCTCTGGGACTGGGAGACAGATAGACTGGTATCTCTCTGGGACTGGGAGACAGAGAGACAGGAATCTCTCTGGGACTGGGAGACAGAGAGACAGGAATCTCTCTGGGCCTGGGAGACAGATAGACAGGAATCTCTCTGGGCCTGGGAGACAGATAGACAGGTATCTCTCTGGGACTGGGAGACAGATAGACAGGAATCTCTCTGGGCCTGGGAGACAGATAGACAGGAATCTCTCTGGGCCTGGGAGACAGATAGACAGACTGGACAGGAATCTCTCTCTGGGCCTGGGAGACAGATAGACAGGAATCTCTCTGGGTCTGGGAGACAGATAGACAGGAATCTCTCTGGTTCTGGGAGACGGATAGACAGGAATCTCTCTGGGCCTGGGAGACAGATAGACAGGAATCTCTCTGGGCCTGGGAGACAGATAGACAGGAATCTCTCTGGGCCTGGGAGACAGATAGACAGGAATCTCTCTGGGCCTGGGAGACAGATAGACAGGAATCTCTGGGAGACTGGGAATCTCTCCTGGGAGACAGATAGACAGGAATCTCTCTGGGCCTGGGAGACAGATAGACAGGAATCTCTCTGGGCCTGGGAGACAGATAGACAGGAATCTCTCTCTGGGCCTGGGAGACAGATAGACAGGAATCTCTCTGGGCCTGGGAGACAGATAGACAGGAATCTCTCTGGGCCTGGGAGACAGATAGACAGGAATCTCTCTGGGACTGGGAGACAGATAGACAGGAATCTCTCTCTGGGACTGGGAGACAGATAGACAGGAATCTCTCTGGGCCTGGGAGACAGATAGACAGGAATCTCTCTGGGAATCTCTCTGGGACTGGGAGACAGATAGACAGGAATCTCTCTGGGGGACCTGACAGATAGACAGGAATCTCTCTGGGACTGGGAGACAGATAGACAGGAATCTCTCTGGGCCTGGGAGACAGATAGACAGGAATCTCTCTGGGCCTGGGAGACAGATAGACAGGAATCTCTCTGGGCCTGGGAGACAGATAGACCGGTATCTCTCTTGGCCTGGGAGACGGATAGACAGGAATCTCTCTGGTTCTGGGAGACAGATAGACCGGTATCAATTATTCGATTTTACCTGTTAGATACCGCTGCACTGTTGGATCTAGAAGCATAAGAATTTCTACACTCACAATAACATCTGACTAACCATGGTATGAGACAGATAACATCTCTCTCTGGGAGACATAACAGGAATCTCTCTGGGACTAACCATGTGTATGGACCAATAACAGAATCTCTCTGGGCCTAGACTCATCTGCTGGGTGTATGACTGACCAACTAACATCTGCTAACCATGGTACTGGGTGACCAGATAACATCTGCTAACCATGTGTATGTGACCAATAACATCTGCTAACCATGTGTATGTGACCAATAACATCTGCTATGTGACCAATAACATCTGCTAACCATGTGTATGTGACCAATAACATCTGCCAACCTTGTGTATCTGTGACCAATAACATCTGCTAACCATGTGTATGTGACCAATAACATCTGCTAACCATGTGTATGTGACCAATAACATCTGCTAACCATGTGTATGTGACCAATAACATCTGCTAACCATGTGTATGTGACCAATAACATCTGCTAACCATGTGTATGTGACCAATAACATCTGCTAACCATGTGTATGTGACCAATAACATCTGCTAACCATGTGTATGTGACCAATAACATCTGCTAACCATGTGTATGTGACCAATAACATCTGCTAACCATGTGTATGTGACCAATAACATCTGCTAACCATGTGTATGTGACCAATAACATCTGCTAACCATGTGTATGTGACCAATAACATCTGCTAACCATGTGTATGTGACCAATAACATCTGCTAACCATGTGTATGTGACCAATAACATCTGCTAACCATGTGTATGTGACCAATAACATCTGCTAACCATGTGTATGTGACCAAAACATTTGATTTGATTTTGATTGGATTTGACATCACACAGGTTGTTTTCCTCAGTTTATACAACAGAACATATCACTTCTATTCATCCTCTGGCTTTGTTATTCACATACTGTATGGTGCCACTGACTGACTTTTCACAGTTGTTCATTTCGTAGTTGTTGTTTCTTATGCTTTAGAATCCATTGGTCATTTTATTTCTAGATTGACACCCATCCCTGTAGACCCCAGCAATAGAGAGAGAGATAGAGACAGCGCGTTTACTGACTGAAATGACCC
>NW_024609795.1:495000-542033 GCF_018296145.1 Oncorhynchus tshawytscha
AATGAATTGAATTGAACTGTGTGGAGTGCAGTGCACAGGAAGGAACACATAATGAATTGAACTGTGTGGAGTGCAGTGCACAGGAAGGAACACATAATGAATTGAATTGAACTGTGTGGAGTGCAGTGCACAGGAAGGAACACATAATGAAATGAATTGAACTGTGTGGAGTGCAGTGCACAGGAAGGAACACATAATGAATTGAATTGAACTGTGTGGAGTGCAGTGCACAGGAAGGAACACATAATGAATTGAATTGAACTGTGTGGAGTGCAGTGCACAGGAAGGAGTGATTGATGGAGTGCAGTGCACAGGAAGGAGTGATTGATCCCCCTGCCGCCGCCGCCTGTTGTCAAGTAACCTTCAACTTCATCCATTATAGATCTGCATGTTTGACACTTCCAGTTAAACATGATCATGCCCCGACATCTCTCCTTCCCTCTCACTTTCCCTCCCTCATCCCCACCTCATCCCCACCTCACCTAACAGGCGGACGAACACTGGGGGATGGGAACACAGGTTGGTATAGTGGGGGGACCTTTGACGAAGCATGGCACTGGCTGAAGTGCTCACCCCCCTCTTTCACACTCCCGGGACCCCAGCCATTGGTCCTTGGTATGGACCAGTTTGGTTGTTTGGAGCAACCAAATTATCCTGTATGTCACAATTGTCATCAGTTGTGACATAGGCATTTTCATTCACATCACTTTGAACTGCTGTAAATTTGAGCAGAAATCATTTGCATTTCAAAGAACTACTGTAATGGAAAAGTAAAGTAATGTACGAGGTCATTTTATGAATCTGATTATATGACTGAACGTTCACAAAACAATTGAGGGACATATTTCCCCTTGATACTAAGTAAATACAGTATACCATTCTAACTCAGTCTCTTAATTCTATACTAATCAATTCGGGGAGATCCTCAATCTGCAGTTACACATGAAAGGATTCCCTGAGGTCTGGTCCATTACAATTGGGATGCTTAAAGGCACTACCCCATTGGATCAAAGACGTAAAGAGTCTTACAGCATTCAAACATGCCTTTAGTGTCAACAACCGGCATGTACATGTCTGGGGGAGTGTCGGGGTTCAGTTGGTGCAATGGGGGGTGCATGTGCAGCACTGGCTTAAGCTAAATAAGCAGGTAAGGGTGGGAAAGAGGGACATAAAAATACAAGGAAATGACCTTGAAAGCATGTTTTGGAACTGAATTACATTTGCCAAACTTCTGATCGTTTTCTAGCCTTTGTACGTGGATTGCATATCTTAGACAGTCTTTTAATAAACTTTAAATACAGATATCATCAATGGATACAAGACTCGCCATTAAGTGTTTTGTTCACAAAACATGAAAACATTGTTTCCATCAGAAGAGAAAAAATGCAAATATGTTCACTGCTTCTGACAATGAACAAATACAAGGGCACAAGGTTGTAAAAAGCACCATCAGTATTAAATCCTATACAACCTGGGGAAAGTTCTAGACTAAAGATCTGATCAACTTTCAGACTCTCTCTGTAATTCTGACATGCAGAGATACAGACAATAACATCTCCGACAACCTTCCATTACAAAGCTTGCTTTGGTTTGGTTGAAGGCCGATCCTTTCATTTCATAGGTGACATATCCTCCTCTTGTGTTCACCTTTCCTTTTTACTGCTGGGGCTTGTTTTTCTGCTTGGCGATGAACAGTCACCAGACCTTCTCCAGTCTATGGCAGCAGAACAGCCTCCGGTAGAATACAGGGGATTGGACTGCGATGATACACGTGACAATGAATGGATCAGGCCTCAATATTATCAAGTGACTGCAAAGAAATACATAGATTTTATGGAATCTTTTAAAAGACAGACTAACGTTCTGTTTTGTCAGCATGGCGGAAGACATATGAAGGTTGTGCTCATCTTTAATCAGGCATTATGTTATTTCGATGAATACATTTGTAGTTTTGAGTGTTTCATATCGTTTTTCTGAATGTAATTACTGTTTTGAATCGGAAACTAGTTTTTGAAAATGCATTTAAAATGCAGTTCTATATCTTGTGTTCACCGTTTTGACAATCGGACGATGTTATTCCAAGAAATGCTTTCAAAAGGTTTAGAAAAACTGTGATTGGATGGCGTCATGGGTATAATTGGTCATCACTGGATAATCTTATAGAACCCCTCCATGAATGAAAATTGGCCATTTCTTTACTTCTTTCCCATGTTTTGGGAAGGGATCACCATTACCTGAATTGAGGAGCGAACTGAGGTAAAGAGGAAATTCAGCAACACTCCCATGTTTTGGACTACATTTTTCCATCCAGTGTGAGTGACAGAATAGTTTCGCAACACATTCGACAGACAGTGGGTTCATTTTTCTACAAAACGTCCTGCTTTTTAATCTCTTTTTTCCCTTTTTTTATTATAAGTTTTTACACTTTTTTAGTCTTTTTACTTCTGACTGAATTACAAACAGATCTACACAGACAGGACATCCTGACCCTGACCAGCCCAAGAAACACTATGTCCACTCACACTCACCCTTTCATGTGCCTGTTCTGTCTGTCATGTGCCTGTTCTGTCTGTGTTCCTGTTCTGTCTGTGTTCCTGTTCTGTCTGCCATGTTGCTGTTCTGTCTGTCATGTGCCTGTTCTGTCTGTCATGTTCCTGTTCTGTCTGTCATGTTGCTGTTCTGTCTGTGTTCCTGTTCTGTCTGTCATGTTCCTGTTCTGTCTGTCATGTTCCTGTTCTGTCTGTCATGTTCCTGTTCTGTCTGTCATGTTCCTGTTCTGTCTGTGTTCCTGTTCTGTCTGTGTTCCTGTTCTGTCTGTGTTCCTGTTCTGTCTGTCATGTTGCTGTTCTGTCTGTGTCCTGTTCTGTCTGTGTTCCTGTTCTGTCTGCCATGTTGCTGTTCTGTCTGTCATGTGCCTGTTCTGTCTGTCATGTTCCTGTTCTGTCTGTCATGTTGCTGTTCTGTCTGTCATGTTGCTGTTCTGTTTGTGTTCCTGTTCTGTCTGCCATGTTGCTGTTCTGTCTGTGTTCCTGTTCTGTCTGTGTTCCTGTTCTGTCTGTGTTCCTGTTCTGTCTGTGTTCCTGTTCTGTCTGTGTTCCTGTTCTGTCTGTCATGTTGCTGTTCTGTCTGTGTTCCTGTTCTGTCTGTCATGTTCCTGTTCTGTCTGTGTTCCTGTTCTGTCTGTGTTCCTGTTCTGTCTGTGTTCCTGTTCTGTCTGTGTTCCTGTTCTGTCTGTGTTCCTGTTCTGTCTGTGTTCCTGTTCTGTCTGTGTTCCTGTTCTGTCTGTGTTCCTGTTCTGTCTGTCATGTTGCTGTTCTGTCTGTGTTCCTGTTCTGTCTGTGTTCCTGTTCTGTCTGCCATGTTGCTGTTCTGTCTGTCATGTGCCTGTTCTGTCTGTCATGTTCCTGTTCTGTCTGTCATGTTGCTGTTCTGTCTGTCATGTTGCTGTTCTGTTTGTGTTCCTGTTCTGTCTGCCATGTTGCTGTTCTGTCTGTGTTCCTGTTCTGTCTGTGTTCCTGTGCTGTCTGTCATGTTCCTGTTCTGTCTGTCATGTTCCTGTTCTGTCTGTCATGTTCCTGTTCTGTCTGTGTTCCTGTTCTGTCTGTCATGTTGCTGTTCTGTCTGTGTTCCTTTGCTGTCTGTCATGTTCCTGTTCTGTCTGTCATGTTCCTGTTCTGTCTGTCATGTTCCTGTTCTGTCTGTCATGTTGCTGTTCTGTCTGTCATGTTGCTGTTCTGTCTGTGTTCCTTTGCTGTCTGTCATGTTCCTGTTCTGTCTGTCATGTTCCTGTTCTGTCTGTCATGTTGCTGTTCTGTCTGTCATGTTGCTGTTCTGTCTGTCATGTTCCTGTTCTGTCTGTCATGTTCCTGTTCTGTCTGTCATGTTGCTGTTCTGTCTGTCTGTTCTGTCTGTGTTCCTGTTCTGTCTGTGTTCCTGTTCTGTCTGTCATGTTCCTGTTCTGTCTGTCATGTTCCTGTTCTGTCTGTCATGTTGCTGTTCTGTCTGTCATGTTCCTGTTCTGTCTGTCATGTTCCTGTTCTGTCTGTCATGTTGCTGTTCTGTCTGTCATGTTGCTGTTCCTGTGTTCTGTTCTGTCATGTTGCTGTTCTGTTGTTCCTGTTCTCTGTTCTGTCTGTCATGTTCCTGTTCTGTCTGTCATGTTCCTGTTCTGTCTGTCATGTTGCTGTTCTGTCTGTGTTCCTGTTCTGTCTGTCATGTTCCTGTTCTGTCTGTCTGTCTGTCTGTGTTCCTGTTCTGTCTGTGTTCTGTTCTGTTCTGTCTGTGTTCCTGTTCTGTCTGTTCCTGTTCTGTCTGTGTTCCTGTTCTGTCTGTGTTCCTGTTCTGTCTGTGTTCCTGTTCTGTCTGTCATGTTGCTGTTCTGTCTGTTCCTGTTCTGTCTGTTCCTGTTCTGTCTGTCATGTTCCTGTTCTGTCTGTCATGTTCCTGTTCTGTCTGTCATGTTCCTGTTCTGTCTGTCATGTTCCTGTTCTGTCTGTCATGTTGCTGTTCTGTCTGTGTTCCTGTTCTGTCTGTCATGTTGCTGTTCTGTCTGTGTTCCTGTTCTGTCTGTGTTCCTTCTGTCTGTCATGTTCCTGTTCTGTCTGTCATGTTCCTGTTCTGTCTGTCATGTTCCTGTTCTGTCTGTGTTCCTGTTCTGTCTGTCATGTTGCTGTTCTGTCTGTGTTCCTGTTCTGTCTGTCATGTTCCTGTTCTGTCTGTCATGTTCCTGTTCTGTCTGTCATGTTGCTGTTCTGTCTGTCATGTTGCTGTTCTGTCTGTGTTCCTGTTCTGTCTGTCATGTTCCTGTTCTGTCTGTCATGTTCCTGTTTGTCTGTCATGTTGCTGTTCTGTCTGTTCCTGTTCTGTCTGTCATGTTCCTGTTCTGTCTGTCATGTTCCTGTTCTGTCTGTCATGTTCCTGTTCTGTCTGTCATGTTGCTGTTCCTGTTCTGTTCTGTCTGTGTTCCTGTTCTGTCTGTCATGTTCCTGTTCTGTCTGTCATGTTCCTGTTCTGTCTGTCATGTTCCTGTTCTGTCTGTCATGTTGCTGTTCTGTCTGTCATGTTGCTGTTCTGTCTGTCATGTTCCTGTTCTGTCTGTCATGTTCCTGTTCTGTCTGTCATGTTGCTGTTCTGTCTGTCATGTTCCTGTTCTGTCTGTCATGTTGCTGTTCTGTCTGTGTTCCTGTTCTGTCTGTCATGTTGCTGTTCTGTCTGTCATGTTCCTGTTCCTGTTCTGTCTGTGTTCCTGTTCTGTCTGTCATGTTCCTGTTCTGTCTGTCATGTTGCTGTTCTGTCTGTGTTCCTGTTCTGTCTGTGTTCCTGTTCTGTCTGTCTGTTGCTGTTCTGTCTGTCATGTTCCTGTTCTGTCTGTCATGTTGCTGTTCTGTCTGTCATGTTCCTGTTCTGTCTGTCATGTTCCTGTTCTGTCTGTCATGTTCCTGTTCTGTCTGTCATGTTCCTGTTCTGTCTGTCATGTTCCTGTTCTGTCTGTCATGTTCCTGTTCTGTCTCATGTTTCTGTTCTGTCTGTGTTCCTGTTCTGTCTGTGTTCCTGTTCTGTCTGTCATGTTCCTGTTCTGTCTGTGTTTCTGTTCTGTCATGTTCCTGTTCTGTCATGTTCCTGTTCTGTCTGTCATGTTCCTGTTCTGTCTGTCATGTTCCTGTTCTGTCTGTCATGTTCCTGTTCTGTCTGTCATGTTCCTGTTCTGTCTGTCATGTTCCTGTTCTGTCTGTCATGTTCCTGTTCTGTCTGTCATGCTCCTGTTCTGTCTGTCATGTTGCTGTTCTGTCTGTCATGTTGCTGTTCTGTCTGTCATGTTGCTGTTCTGTGTGTCATGTTGCTGTTCTGTCTGTCATGTTCCTGTTCTGTCTGTCATGCTCCTGTTCTGTCTGTGTTCCTGTTCTGTCTGTCATGTTGCTGTTCTGTCTGTCATGTTGCTGTTCTGTCTGTCATGTTCCTGTTCTGCTTCTTTCTTCCATGTTGCTTCTCTGTGTTTGTCTGAGATCATTGGCAGTATGCTGCTGCTAAGATATATTTCGTTTTTTGTCCAGTAACTAGGCTGTCTTACTATGTTTAGTGAATCCTCTGCCCAACACAGACTTGGGATGCATCTGCACCCTACACCCTATATAGTGCACTACTGAGGACAAAGTACAATACACTGACTGTACAAAACATTAAGAACACCTTCCTAATATTGAGATGCACCTCATTTTCCCCCCAGAACAGCCTTAATTCAGCAGGGCATGGACTCTACAAGGTGTCGAAAGCGTTCCACAGGGTTGCTGGCCCATGTGGACTCTAATGCTTCCCACAGTTGTGTCAAGTTGGCTGGATGTCCATTGGTTGGTGGACCATTTGTGATACACATGGGAAACTGTTGAGTGTGAAAAACCCTGCAGCGTTGCAGTTCTTCACACACTCAAATCGGTGTGTGCTTGGCACTTACTGCCATACTCTGTTCAAAGGCACTTAAATATTTTGTCTTGTTTATTCACCCTCTGAATAGCACGCATACACAATCCATGTCTCAATTGTCTCAAGGCTTACAAATCCTCCTTTAACCTGTATCCTACCCTTTGATTGAAGTGGATTTAACAAGTGACATCAATAAGGGATCATAGCTTTCACCTGGATTCACCTGGTCAGTTTGTCTCATGGAAAGAGCATGTGTTCATAATGTTTTGTCCACTCAGTGCATGCCTGCGCTCTGTGCCAGACATAGAAATAGGAATGCCACAATGCAGGGCTTGTCTAACATACTGTATATAAATTGCATGTCCATCAAACTAATCAAAGCAACTCCGGTGAAGAACTACAATTTCTATAGTTGCACGTGGTCTAGCTTTGCTGTCATATGCTACTTTATTGTCTGTCACCTACAAGCATGTGCACCATGCAGCCTGTGGTTGAGGAAGCATCAAGCCTGCATCCCATTGGCCATTGCACTGGTTCCTGACCCCTACAGTTGAGAAACATGTTCTCAGACACAGAGAGGTCTGGAACCTTTGCAATACATGCTGGAATTTCTACGTTGTCGGCTGGCCAGCTTAGAACAACTCAAGTTTTCGTTGACCATCTTAAGAACATCGACTTACTTTCAGGGAAGCGTCTCATTCTCTTTATTTGAGTGTAATTGTAGGTAACAGTATGCCAGCGGTTGTTTCCATTTGAATACACTCCCGGTGAACAGGCTGTTGTGATTTATCAGATTAGGTTTCAGACGTACTGGAGTGGCTCTGTCTCTGGTCTTCCATGTCGTCATGAGTGCAGTGAACCTCCATGGCTCTAACCAGCGTCACCTCCTCCTCTCTCTACCTGACAGATGGGGAGATCACCTCCAAGCCCATGGTGTTGTTCCTTGGGCCCTGGAGTGTAGGCAAGTCCTCCATGATCAACTATCTGCTTGGCCTGAAGGACAGCCCCTACCAGCTGTACACAGGTAAGCCCCTTCAAACTTCACCTGGTTTCTGATATACCTGGTTTCTGATATACCTGGTTTCTGATATACATGTTTTTTCACCTGGTTTCTGATGCACCTGTTTTTTCACCTGGTTTCTGATGTACCCCTTTTCCATCCCCCTCTCTCACATCTTTCTTGTTCCCCTTTTCCATCCCCTCTCTCACATCTTTCTGTTCCCCTTTTCCATTCCACCTTTTTCCTTTTCCCCCTCTCTCATCTTTCCTGTTCCCCTTTCCTTTCCATCCCCCTCTCTCACATCTTTCCTGTTCCCCTTTTCCATTTCACATCTTTCCTGTTCCCCTTTTCCATCCCCCTCTCTCACATCTTTCCTGTTCCCCATTTCCATTCCCATCTTTCCTTTCCCCATTTCCATCCCCCTCTCTCACATCTTTCCTGTTCCCATTTCCATTTTTTCCCCCCCCCTCTCTCACATCTTTCCTGTTCCCCTTTTCCATCCCCCTCTCTCACATCTTTCCTGTTCCCCTTTTCCATCCCCCTCTCTCACATCTTTCCTGTTCCCCTTTTCCATCTCTCCATCTTTCCTGTTCTTTTCACATCTTTCCTGTTCCCCTTTTCCATCCCCCTCTCTCACATCTTTCCTGTTCCCCTTTTCCATCCCCCTCTCTCACATCTTTCCTGTTCCCCATTTCCATCCCCCTCTCTCAAATCTTTCTCTTCCCCCGTGTCATCCCTGTCCCGTCTTTCTCTCCCTCTGTATGCCAGGTGCTGAGCCCACTACCTCTGAGTTCACTGTGATCATGCACGGCGAGAAGACCCGCTCCATAGAGGGTATCGTCATGGCGGCCGACAGCTCGCGCTCCTTCTCGCCCCTGGAGAAGTTTGGGCAGAGCTTTCTTGAGAAGCTGATTGGCATTGAGATGCCCCACAAGCTGCTGGAGCGCGTCACCTTCGTGGACACACCTGGAATCATTGAGAACCGCAAGCAGCAGGAGAGAGGTAAGGCACACAGAGAGCAGCAGCGCTGAAGATCTTGTAGCAAATTCAGGCGGTAGCACGACCGGGGCTCAAACACAAGTCATTGCGACTGTCAGTCCAACAGCTTTGCCACTACAGTATCTTCAGTTCAAATTCATATGAACATGAAATATTAAACATGATCACCTCTTATCATCAGATAGACTGAGGAATTTTAAGACAGTGGTGACCCCTAAAAACCTGTCAACCTCTAAGATTTATGTTACACAATTAGACCTATACATCTCTCTACATCAATAAATAATAATCAGTGTTATGTAATAATAATCTACATTCATTTTAAGATGTAAGTCGCTCTGGATAAGACCGTCTGATAAATGCCTAAAATAGAAAATAGAAAAATTGACATTTAGAATCAATCTAGCCTCAATTGTGTTAAATGGCATCCAACCGTGACTCCTGACTGTCGAAGACATTGGTGTTAAATGGCATCCAACCGTGACTCCTGACTGTCCAAGACATTGGTGTTAAATGGAATGTAACCGTGACTCCTGACTGTCAAAGATATTGATGTTAAATGGAATGCAACCGTGACTCCTGACTGTCCAAGATATTGGTGTTAAATGGAATGCAACCGTGACTCCTGACTGTCCAAGACATTGGTGTTAAATGGAATGCAACCGTGACTCCTGACTGTCAAAGACATTGGTGTTAAATGGAATGCAACCGTGACTCCTGACTGTCCAAGACATTGGTGTTAAATGGAATGCAACCATGACTCCTGACTGTCCAAGATATTGATGTTAAATGGAATGCAACCATGACTCCTGACTGTCCAAGATATTGATGTTAAATGGAATGCAACCATGACTCCTGACTGTCCAAGATATTGGTGTTAAATGACCCTGTTTCTACCTCCTCCCTCCAGGCTATCCCTTCAACGATGTGTGCCAGTGGTTCATTGATCGTGCCGACCTCATCTTCGTGACCTTTGACCCCACCAAGCTGGACGTGGGCCTGGAGCTGGAGATGCTCTTCCGCCAGCTGAAGGGTCGTGAGTCCCAGATCCGCATCATCCTCAACAAGGCAGACAACCTGGCCACCCAGGACTTGATGCGTGTCTACGGTGCCCTCTTCTGGTCGCTAGCACCCCTCATCAACGTCACAGAGCCCCCAAGGGTCTACGTCAGCTCTTTCTGGCCTTTCGACTATGCACCCGACACCAGTCGCGAGCTGTTTAAGCGCGAGGAGATCTCCCTCTTGGAAGACCTCAACCAGGTGATCGAGAACCGCATGGAGAACAAGATCGCCTTCATCCGCCAGCATGCCATCCGGGTGCGCATCCATGCACTTCTGGTGGACCGCTACGTTCAGACCTTCAAGGACAAGATGAGCTACTTCAGTGACCCGGACCTGGTGTTCAAGGAGATCGTGGACGAACCGGACAAGTTCTTCATCTTCAAGTCCATCCTGGCCAAGACGAACGTGAGCAAGTTCGACCTGCCCAACCGTGAAGCCTACCAGGACTTCTTCGGTGTGAATCCGATTGGCAGTTTCAAGTCCCTGTCCGCCCAGTGCTCCTACTCAGGCGGCTGCCTGCTGGACAAGATCGAGAAGGCCATCACCAGTGAGCTGCCGGGTCTCCTAAGCAGCATCAACCCAGGCAAGGCCCCCCCTGGCCTGTCCTCCTGCGAGGCCACTGGATGCGGAGACAAGCCTAAGAACCGCTATCGGAAAAACTGATAGAATACGAGAGAGAGGAGGAGGGAAGAGAAGAAAGGAAGAAGAGGAGGTGTGAAGGAGTGATAAAGGAAAAAAGCGGAACGGTGACATTGGTCAGACCCCCGGTCTTGTCAGACCCCCGGTCTTGTCAGACCCCCGGTCTGGTCAGAAGCCTGTAATGTTGTTGTTTGAGGAGACAGAGAAGGGAAGGGTTCATTTAGAGGGTTGTTTCTCAGGAGAACAAGAGGTGGTGGTGTGTTGAGGGTTTGGGGAGAGGAAGAGATGGAGGGAGGAAGGGTTTGTGTGTATGATTTGGCAGCTGAGAATAATAGTTGCTTGGAGAGATGAGAAGATTACAGAATAACTCATCTCCCTCCTCTCTCCCTTGCACAACCACAATGAACTGTCTGTGATTGCAGGAAAAATAGGTAAAATTGTATTAAAAAAAATAATTGTGAGACTGAAACAGTCACCCACCTCCCTTGTATGTGAATAAAATGGGACATTGGAAACAGGAGTTGCCAATTTGTTTTACAAAATCTTATTTGAAAAATGCATTGCAGCAGGTCTCAATTCTCTGCGACGTTCTTTGTCTTTCTTTTTGAAGTCTGGGTTCAGTCCTTTCCACAGACATTAGATCTGGATCTTTTTTCTCTCCTATGAAGGCATTATAAGCTCAGCCTTTAGGTGTAATAACACTGTCAAGATACCTTTTAACACTGCATGTTAGATGACAGATGGTATTTATTTAATAACAGATGATATCATAGGTGCATGTATTTATCTTTCTCACTTTGAACTTTCAATAATGTTCCCTTAAACAACTGACAAACCTTATGGTGCAGTCCCAACAAACTCTATGTACAGTGCTGTAAGATGGTCCACTCTCTTGGCCATCTTTGTTTTATATGCTTCTTCTCGCTCTCAGGTTGTTGACAGCCTGTGATATGAGCAGAGACGAAAGAGGAAGCGAGACATCCTACTCCCTTATTTTTTCTGGTTCATATGCAGTCCATGAACTAAGTAGACCAGACCCAGCTGTTATCACATTGGTGTCTATGGGAGAACACCCCTTAAGCAGACCGCAACTGTGACCATTTTTTTCAATGGTAAAAGGCCTGAGTGGGACATCTTCATTTATCCACCATCTTTGATATGAGCAGTGTCTTGAATGCAGATGTCAGGGTCATGATCTTCATATCCTATTGGTGGTAGGGAGGGGTGATGGGGTGGGGTTTTGGGTGTACTCTGATTCACTTCTTAACTATGCTTACTTTGCTGTTGTTGTTTGAGTATATACATTTGCTGGCTTAGTTGCCAGGTCTGTTTGTGCTTTAGCCCTTCTATCATATTGCATGACAAAGTACAAACAGAGAAGAGTTGGCTAAAGCACAAACAAGTCTGGCAACCCATCCATGAATCTTCCATTGTCTGATAGGAATTCAATATTGTATTTCAAAGTTTTCTTTCTCCTTTAAAATGATACGCTTGCCAGCTGTTTAGCTGAATGACCAACAGGATATAAAAGTGAAACAGGTTACATGAATGATGGAGAACCTTCTCATGGTGTGACAGTAATAAACCAAATGATGTGTGTTTGGGTGTGACAGTAATAAACCAAATGATGTGTGTTTGGGTGTGACATGTATGTCTGTAGCCATTTCTTCTGCAAGTTAGCGGGCCATTTACAGGTCTTGTAATAATGATGTATCTTTCATCCCCACTGTACATAGTTCAACATAGGTCATTGATTACACGAGTAGCCAATCATTTACAAAACATAGATTGTTACACAGTTATATATTTATTACACAGTATAATGACACATTGCAACACACAGAAACTAGTGCCAAGAGGTTGTATTGGGTTTTCTGAGAAAGATTGTTGAGTAACTCCCTCTCAGAGGATGCATCCTTTAGTTCAGGTTTAATTTATTGCCTTCATGCGCTCGAGAACAGTGGGACTTCCTCTGCTCTTTAGGGAGAGGTAAAGAAGAGAAGTAGAAGGGAGGAGTGAACAGATTCATGACTATTGGCAGCCCTTTGACCCCTGACCTCTGTGAGAGTTGAGGGCTGTGGGTAGAAGTCACCCAAAGGCTCAGATCTAGGATCAGCTTACCCTCACCTAACCTTAACCATCAGGGGGAAGAATGCAACACTGACCTCAGATCAGGGTCTAGGTGCACCTTCATCCTACTCTAAGCTGAGGCTGCTGAGCTGAACTCCAGACCTGAGGTCACTCCTCTCCTGCTACAGCCAGGTGGGGATCAACTGGGGTCTATTCAGTGATGTGAAACATTCTAAATGTTGTTGATCGAAGTAGAATGAATAGAGCTGACATGACTCCCTGTTCTATCTGACAGGCAATCAGATTTGTTCTACTCAAAACATTTCTATCTGAACGTTCTGTAACATTACATCTTCTTGAACAGGCCTCTGATGCTGCATGGGAGGTGCATGGGAGGTGCATGGGAGGTGCATGGCTCACGAACAACATTAGAATGAGTAATTGGCGTCCTCAACTCTAAAGTTTGTAGTAGCAAAATACACTGGACAAAAGGAAAAATCTGCACTCACTGAAATATTCTTGAAGTCTTAATGTATTTTTTAGCAGCAGAGCGTTTTGGCAACAGCCTTCGTCTGAACAATATTATTTTATTCTCCACTAACATTAGACGTCCAATCCCTTCTGTTAACAAACTAGTCACTTATCCTCACCCTCTCTTCCTAACCTTCACTAACCATTGTTGATCAACAGGCCCTTAATGTTTTATTGCAAAAAGGGAAAAAAGGAAGAAAGAAATCTGTGAGAATTTTCCTGCAGTGATAAAAAATGGATTCCCCTAAATAAAGCATGTGTACAATACTGTGCCTCTGTCAGCTCTGCTCTCCATGCACTGTGTTCAACACTTGGCGTTTGTAGACCTCGTAGTTAACTGTAGTTACAGGGCATGTCCAGCAGAGAGAGATATGTGGTACAGTAGCCTACAGACCACATGGTTCAGTACAGTATTCTACTGTACACATGGTTCAGTACAGTATCCTACAGTACACATGGTTCAGTACAGTATCCTACAGTACACATGGTTCAGTACAGTATCCTACAGTACACATGGTTCAGTACAGTATCCTACTGTACACATGGTTCAGTACAGTATCCTACAGTACACATGGTTCAGTACAGTATCCTACTGTACACATGGTTCAGTACAGTATCCTACTGTACACATGGTTCAGTACAGTATCCTACAGTACACATGGTTCAGTACAGTATCCTACAGTACACATGGTTCAGTACAGTATCCTACAGTACACATGGTTCAGTACAGTATCCTACAGTACACATGGTTCAGTACAGTATCCTACTGTACACATGGTTCAGTACAGTATCCTACTGTACACATGGTTCAGTACAGTATCCTACAGTACACATGGTTCAGTACAGTAGCCTACAGAACACATGATTCAGTACAGTAGCCTACAGTACACATGATTCAGTACAGTAGCCTACAGTACACATGATTCAGTACAGTAGACTACAGTACACATGATTCAGTACAGTAGCCTACAGAACACATGATTCAGTACAGTAGCCTACAGAACACATGATTCAGTACAGTAGCCTACAGTACACATGATTCAGTACAGTAGCCTACAGTACACATGATTCAGTGCATTAGCCTAAAGTACACAATGTAGGCTAGATGATTCAGTACAGTAGCCTACAGTACACATGATTCAGTACAGTAGACTACAGTACACATGATTCAGTACAGTAGCCTACAGAACACATGATTCAGTACAGTAGCCTACAGTACACATGATTCAGTGCATTAGCCAGTACACATGATTCAGTACAGTAGCCTACAGTACACATGATTACAGTAGCCTACAGTACACATGATTCAGTACAGTAGCCTACACACATGATTCAGTACAGCCTAGCCTACAGCCTACAGAACACATGATTCAGTGATTCACAGTAGAACACCTACAGTAGCCTACACATGCATTCAGTACAGTAGCCTACAGTAGCCTACAGTACACATGATTCAGTACAGTAGCCTACAGTACACATGATTCAGTACAGTAGCCTACAGAACACATGATTCAGTACAGTAGACTACAGAACACATGATTCAGTACAGTAGCCTACAGAACACATGATTCAGTACAGTAGCCTACAGTACACATGATTCAGTACAGTAGCCTACAGTACACATGATTCAGTACAGTAGCCTACAGAACACATGATTCAGTACAGTAGCCTACAGTACACATGATTCAGTACAGTAGCCTACAGTACACATGATTCAGTACAGTAGCCTACAGTACACATGATTCAGTACAGTAGCCTACAGAACACATGAGCCTACAGAACACATGATTCAGTACAGTAGCCTACAGAACACATGATTCAGTACAGTAGCCTACAGAACACATGATTCAGTACAGTAGCCTACAGAACACATGATTCAGTACAGTAGCCTACAGTACACATGATTCAGTGCATTAGCCTAAAGTACACAATGTAGGCTAGATGATTCAGTACAGTAGCCTACAGTACACATGATTCAGTACAGTAGACTACAGTACACATGATTCAGTACAGTAGCCTACAGTACACATGATTCAGTACAGTAGCCTACAGTACACATGATTCAGTACAGTAGCCTACAGTACACATGATTCAGTACAGTAGCCTACAGTACACATGATTCAGTACAGTAGCCTACAGTACACATGATTCAGTACAGTAGCTGACAGTTCACATGATTCAGTACAATAGCTGACAGTACATATAATTCAGTACAATAGCTGACAGTTCACATGATTCAGTACAATAGCTGACAGTACATAATGTATCTGATTCAGTTTCAGCATGTCTACATTGTGCATATATTATTCTTAGCCTGATGGTGAGATCATAGCTCCCCACTTTGAAAGAGAGGTAAGCCCAATGACGTGAACACAGGTATATTTACACAACAGTAGTTTTGTTCACTGTTCTCTGATGAAAGGGAAAGTGAAAGGGGATACAAGTGTCAAGGTGCCTTCTGGTTGTAGTTGTTGTTTATGTTTACTGTGGTAACTAAGAGACACACAATGCATGCAGACACACACACATACATATTCATAGTTCTTCACATCTCAAGTCACCTCCAGATTGAGTTCTCTCAAGTCCTGACTCTCTCTCTCCCTCCCCTTCCTCTTTCATCTCCTCTTCCTCCCTCATCTGTCGTTCTCCTTCATCTCCTCTTTCACTCCTCTCCCTGGAATGTGTAATACTCTGACGTCTGAGAATGTCTGAACTCATTACTGGTGTGAACATGCTGGACAGGCTGAGGATTTTCCTCTCGTTCTGTTAGGAGGGGATAACCTGCATGCCTGTCTGTCTGTGTGTGTCTGGCTACCTGACTGCCTGTGCATGTGTGCATGTGTCTCTGCGTGCATGTGTGTGTGTGCGTACTTGTACCTGCATCCATGTGTGATCTCTCTACCACCTTTACATGTTATTATACACTAGCCAAGTGTGTCTGTAAGCACTCTCTCTAATCCTCATCCATCTCCAAGCTTTATCTTGGCCGGGTCGCAGTTGTAAATGAGAACTTGTTCTCAACTGGCCTACCTGGTTAAAGGTGAAATGAAAACTAAATGAAGCCTGACCAGGTTCAGGTGAGCTCTAAATGTGTCCTCCTCTGTTCTGTTTAATATAATCCACCTCTTCCTCTCTGATATCCTCAACCCTACAGGGCTACAGACTGGAAAGACCAAACAGGAGACAGTAATCCCACTGCCAGCCTGATCTCTCAACCTGACACACACACACACACACACGAACAAATTAATGCACACACACACACACACACACACACACACACACACACACACACACACACACACACACACACACACACACACAAACAAATTAATGCACGCACTCACACACACACACACACACACACACACACACACACACACACACACACACACACACTCACACACACACACACACAACACACACAAAACACACACACAACACACACACACACACACACACACACACACACACACACACACACACACATCATTTGAGTCATCAGTCTACAGTGAAGGGCTGACTCAGCAGGGGTTTTACTGGAGTGTGAGGTGAGTGTGTGTCACATACTGCAACTTCAATCATTAAGGGCTCAATCATTGAGGAATCTGTAACGCATGAGCTTTACAGATTTAATAGAGCCCTACATTTAGGGTGGGTGTACATTAGTGGGGATATTTAGAATACATCTCCTGAGATGGAAGATAACTCAGGAGAAGTGGTTGTGAATAAACCAGGGCATAATACAGTCATATTAACCACATCCAAAATGGCACCCTATTCCCTTTGTAGTACATTATGTTTGATCCCGGCCCATAGGGCTCTGGTTAAAAGTAGTGCACTTTATAGGGAATATGGTGCCCTTTGGGGCATACATTTCATGTTGGTTATAAGATATTCCGTGGGTGCAACTTTTTGTGGGGGGGCATCATTTGTAATCCAGTCGGATTAACACTCCAAACAGCCTACCCGACCAATTGGAGGCGTCCACATGGTCCTAAAGCACACCGTTGCCTCGTTTTGTATCACATTCCAATGATAAAACTGGGGGGACAAAACTGCATCCCCAGTGAAAGTTGCGCCCATGGCATATAAAGTGTTTGCAGATAAGAGTTATCTTCTTAATAATAAAGAGGAGCGACCCATGTTGTGATGTGAGACAGAGCTGGTAGCAGCAACGGCCTATCCCTGGCTGTCAAATGTCCCTCCGTTGTTTGCTGTGTTAGTTTGCCTAGAGATTCTTTATATAGCCGTGGCTGAAAGCCTGGCACCCTCCTCTTCTGTCTCTATGTTTGGGATACAGTGCTTGACAACAAAGCGCAGGGCAGGTTATTTGTCGTTCCCACGAATCCAACCGGAAGGAGCAGGAAGTTACTCAAAACTGTACTTCCCTTCGCACGTCAAGCGGATGGCCTCAATATTCCATTGATGGAAAAAGGTCATCAAATGTCATACTTGAGTAAAAGTAAAGAAATGACTCAAGTAAAAGTCACCCAGTAAAGTACTACTTGAGTAAACGTATTTGGTTTTACATATACTTAAGTATCAAGAGTAAATGTAATGGCTAAAATATACTTAAGTATCGAAATTAAAAGGCATTTGTATAAATTATTTCAAATGACTTATATTAAGCAAGCCAGACCCAACAATTGTTTTTAATTATTTTAATTTTACGGATAGCCAGGGTAGTGGCGATTTTAGCATGTAAATCTTTAATTGTTAATTTAATTGCAAACCTTTAATTGTTTTTTAGATGCATGCCAGCAAAGTCACAACACAACGCTAAACAATACATTCATTGCACTATAATGGTGACAAACGGTGCCCACAAACTGTTAGGGCCTACATAAAGCTGTCCCAAACTGTTAGGGCCTACATAAAGCTGTCCCAAACTGTTAGGGCCTACATTAAGCTGTCCCAAACTGTTAGGGCCTACATTAAGCTGTCCCAAACTGTTAGGGCCTACATAAAGCTGTCCCAAACTGTTAGGGCCTACATAAAGCTGTCCCAAACTGTTAGGGCCTACATTAAGCTGTCCCAAACTGTTAGGGCCTACATAAAGCTGTCCCAAACTGTTAGGGCCTACATTAAGCTGTCCCAAACTGTTAGGGCCTACATAAAGCTGTCCCAAACTGTTAGGGCCTACATTAAGCTGTCCCAAACTGTTAGGGCCTACATAAAGCTGTCCCAAACTGTTAGGGCCTACATTAAGCTGTCCCAAACTGTTAGGGCCTACATAAAGCTGTCCCAAACTGTTAGGGCCTACATTAAGCTGTCCCAAACTGTTAGGGCCTACATAAAGCTGTCCCAAACTGTTAGGGCCTACATAAAGATGTCCCAACAGCAGAGCTTTCTTTTCAGCAGCATGGAGTGAATCCTTACCACCGCTACACCTGGCTATCAGCGGAGCCTTGTCTGGCAGCGAAACAATTCATTCAGCCTCATTTATTGCCTTTTAAAAAAACATAGCTGATATGGCTGACTTGCTTAAACAAATGTGGTTTCTAATGACAATTGAGATGTACAAGCTATGGCATAAGGAGACGTCGAGCCGATAAGAGGCAATCTGTAATTTTGAATAAGACATTAATGAGCGAGCTAAGATGAACATAGTCAATATAACTATTTGTTCATCACTTTTTAAATGTATTCAGAACATGGGCAGTTCTTATAGTATTCTCCCTGTACACCAAATCAGAACAGTAGGATAAGTACAGGGCATATATAAGCAGACAATGAAAGCTCTTACAATACTTGATGATGACATTTCTCTAAAACAGGTTATAGGCTACATGTGCACCACCAAGTCAGAACAGTAGGCTAAAGTTATGAGGGGGAAAGAGACAAAATAATTAAGGTGAGGCACATGGGCTACGAACAGCTTACTAAATAACATACACTTTGTATTACTTTATTGGCTACAGTATACATTTCTCCTTGGCATATTACATCACTTATGCAGCAGCATACAATACATTTTTGGACTCACCGTTGTACTGTGCTCACTTGAACAGGAAGGTGGTGCGGCAGTCCTTCTTGTGGGCATATCTTGGAAACTTTGTCATCAAAGTCTGGCATTCTCTGGATTCATGACAACTGCTTTCTAGACAACTGGGAACTATGAAAAAACAAGGTTGAATCATAATGTCAGTGATCTTCAGATTGGAGTTCCCAGTTGTTTTGAACTCACTGAAGTCTGATATTTCCCAGTTCAGAGTTTCCAGTTGTTTTGAAGGCGGCAGAAGTCATGCTGGATTGACAGCATGGTCAATGTATTCAACCAAGAATGTTTATCTGCTTGGAAAATATTTCTCAGGCAGAGTTTCCAGGAATGTTTTGAAGGGGCAGGCAGAAGTCATGCTGGAATTGACAGCATGGTCAATGTATTCAACCATTCTGGTCCATGGTGTTGCATGTGAATGTTTATCCTTTTAAGCTTGGAAAAGAGACCCAGGAAGAGGAAACCAGACTTGGCAGGGAAAGCAGGCAGGGGAATAGGCAGGGGAATAGCAGGCAGGGGAATAGCAGGCAGGGAATAGCAGGCAGAGGAATAGCAGGCAGGGAATAGCAGGCAGGGGAATAGCAGGCAGGGGAATAGCAGGCAGGGGAATAGCAGGGGAATAGCAGGCAGGGGAAGGCAGGGGAATAGCAGGCAGAGGGAATAGCAGGCAGGGGAATAGCAGGCAGGGGAATAGCAGGCAGGGGAATAGCAGGCAGGGGAATAGCAGGCAGGGGAATAGCAGGCAGGGGAATAGCAGGGGCAGCAGGAATAGCAGGCAGAGGAATAGCAGGCAGGCAGGAATAGCAGGCAGGGGAATAGCAGGAAGGAATAGCAGGCAGGGAATAGCAGGCAGGAATAGCAGGCAGGAATAGCAGGCAGGGGAATAGCAGGCAGGGGAATAGCAGGCAGGGGAATAGCAGGGCAGGGGGAATAGCAGGCAGAGGAATAGCAGGCAGAGGAAGGCAGGGGAATAGCAGGAATAGCAGGAGGAATAGCAGGCAGAGGAATAGCAGGGGGAATAGCAGGCAGGGGAATAGCAGGAAGGAGAATAGCAGGCAGGGGAATAGCAGGCAGAGGAATAGCAGGAAGGAGAATAGCAGGCAGGGGAATAGCAGGCAGGGGAATAGCAGGAAGGAGAATAGCAGGAAGGAGAATAGCAGGAAGGAGAATAGCAGGATTTCCAACTTGTTGTGTAATGTTTATGTCCAATGGCCGATGACCACCAATATGTTTTATCTAGAATTTATCTTCATATGACAAGGATTGAAAACAATTTGCCAGTGTCAATGTGATTCATGATGATGACTACTTGTCTTGCTTGCTAGCTAAGATTTTGAAAGTATGATGTTGACATGTACAATCAAAGCTACGGTAGATATAATGTGATTTGACGTAATTGTATCTGTGGCCAATGACCTTGAGCCTTTTTGGATGGGCACTTCTATGTAAATCTATGGCAGCACCCAAGGGGCTTGAACTTTCTAGCTCTCCCTGTAGATTTTGCAGTGATGTAGTGTCCCCATGAGTGACGGAACACTGAGCCAATCATGGTACAACTAGAGAACATTACTAACCCCTACACTCTGTATTTTCAATCATGGTACAACTAGAGAACATTACTAACCCCTACACTCTGTATTTTCCACTGGCTGCCCCTCCACCACAAAAAGCACTGAACCAGGCTGAAACACCTGCTAATGTGTTTTTACATTGTTTGCAAACTGATATGTGTCACATAGTAATGCTAAAATAACATGCGAAACAGGCAGGGCTCAAACCAGATGGGACTCTGCCCCACCAGCCCTGAATGACGGGTCGCCACTGAGCCAGGGGCATTCTCCAACACTTAGACACCATGTACAAACAAAGCATTTGTGTTTAGTGAGTCTGCCAGATCAGAGGCAGTAGGGATGACTAGGGATGTTCTCTGTTTAGTGAGTCTGCCAGATCAGAGGCAGTAGGGATGACTAGGGATGTTCTCTGTTTAGTGAGTCTGCCAGATCAGAGGCAGTAGGGATGACTAGGGATGTTCTCTGTTTAGTGAGTCTGCCAGATCAGAGGCAGTAGGGATGACTAGGGATGTTCTCTGTTTAGTGAGTCTGCCAGATCAGAGGCAGTAGGGATGACTAGGGATGTTCTCTGTTTAGTGACTCTGTCAGATCAGAGGCAGTAGGGATGACTAGGGATGTTCTCTGTTTAGTGACTCTGTCAGATCAGAGGCAGTAGGGATGACTAGGGATGTTCTCTGTTTAGTGACTCTGTCAGATCAGAGGCAGTAGGGATGACTAGGGATGTTCTCTTGATAAGTGTGTGAATTTGACCATCTTCCTTCCTGCTAAGCATTCAAAATGCAATGAGTACTCTTGGGTGTCAGGGAACATGTAAAAAGTACATTATTTTCTTCAGGATTGTAGTAAAGTTGTCAAAAATATTAATAGAACCTCAAAAACATCTTCAGTAGTTCTTTAAAGTACTTTAACTTAAGTAATTTACACCACTGCAATATTCAACTGTAAAGTTCACTCCTAGACTACAGTTGAAGCCTACATACTGTAGCCTATAAAAACCTTCCAATGTCACTTTCTAAGTCTATAATGAATGCATGGGGAGGAGTGCATAATAAATAGAGAATAAATAGAGCAATAGAAATGACAGGTGATATTAATAGATTTAGTGGGCTAACATTTCCCATGACATTTGATTGTAATAGTTTGTTCCAAATATTGAAGCCTGGGGACATGGCACCGTTAATAATATCATAAGGGAGCTGTTCTCTCTGGGGGTTGCTGCTGTCTTTGTTCAAGGCTGCACCCCGCCCTAGCACGCCTCCATACTCACTTTGTCATGGTTCCACGAATACCCCCACTACGGATAAAAACACCGGTGGTCTCGGTAACATCGGTGGTAGTGAGTGAGAAGCCCACATCTCTTCAAGAATGTGGCTGGCGAGGTGAGGGCGTGCTCCGACGCGCTCCGACGCGCTCACTGCGGGTAAAAAATAAAAGGACACCCCACCTACCCCTGAATACGTGCTCGCCACCCTCCAGTCTTTCCCTTTCTCGCTTTTGCGTGCACGCACCTAAACACGTCCGCCCCCCTGTCACTACTCTCGTCCCTCTCTGACCCACAGTCAGTCGCACACATTTATACACATGCGGGTGGACGGCGGATTCTGAAATCTCCGTGAAGATGGTGGTACCGGGGCCGTTTTTTAAAACTGTGCTTGGATAGCTCACATAACGCTTTTCAGCGGTATCCATTGTGCCTCTTCTGGAAAGAAAGACCGGCGAATGGCCAGACAACGGGGAATAGAACATCTCAAAGGGATAGAGAGGATCGGACGGGAAGTGCGTTTAAATAGCTAAACCCGCAAATCTGCCTTGAATAAAATTGAAGTATTTGGACAGAAGAAACAGACGTCTGCTTCTTCATGCAATCGTGTTAAAGTGGGGGATCAAGGAGCCGCTTGTCTGTTCAGGGAGGACTCGGTGTCCGGGGGATACGAGGAGGGGAGAAAGCTGGTAATTAGCCCACATTCTCCACTTGCTATTCGTCTGCGACTCAATGGGAAGAATAGTGGCGTGGGAAAAGTTTCCATCAAACGAGCAAAGGAGGACGGAAAGGGGCTACATACAACCAAGACTGGCTTCCGCCGTGGCCCTGTATGGATGGCAGACTGAAGTTTACTGACAATTCAATTGCCGGTCACTCGTGGAATTATGGGAGAAATCAGTGGCAGTTATCAGGAAATTAAAATAAATGTTATGTTGACTTGACTGTTCTTGTATTATCAAAACAATATTTACTCAACACAGACTGAGCATGGTCTGGATCCAATAAAGTAGGTATTTGCGCGTGTAGGCCTACACTTGATCTCCAATTCAATTGTAGGTCTACTACATTTTGCCGCTTTTTGCTCTGCCAACTTGTCCTCTTCAAATTGCCCACTTCTGTCAGCGTGGATCCCCGGGAATTGGAGGCGCAGCTTTGGAAATTCCGGAGAGAGACCTCAGGAAAGGACGGGGCTCCATCCATGGAAATACTTACGAATAGGCCTTTTCCCAATCACAGCAAGAGCATGTGGGTAAAGAAGGATAATGGGCATTAGACGTCAGTGTTTGTTTTCTCTTTCTTGTTTATGGGAAGACATTTCCGCCTTAAATTACCCAGCACATGTCAAACAATAGTTCCGTAACTGTGGCTTTTCTTGCGATGCCTTTACAACGCCGGCGCGTGGGTTTATTTGGGGAATACGGGATGAAGTTCTACACACACTAAGTGTTTACGCGTGAAGTTTGAAATGATTATTTTTCTCATATATCACTGTAAATTGGAAGCAATTTCTGAATGCATTATAGTCTACTTGCTTAAAAGCATTACAATGTAATAAATAAGAGAGGACAGGCAGGAGGCTACAGTTCTGTAGAGACAAATATAAATGCAGACGGGGTTTAAAATCAATGGAGGATTATTTTGACAGTCCATGTACAAAGAATGGCTATGCAGGCAGCCAAGTAGTGAGAGCATGAAGGAATTTGATCCAGGTTTCAGTTGTCATTATCTGAAGAATTTGTCCCAATATACCAGTAGTCTACAGTCGGCTATTTAGTCAGGGGAGAGCCTTGGAAATGCTACTGAATACTACTAAAGTAGTATTACACAACTAGGTTACAGTCAACATAATTATGTTATGTAAGATTTTGACTTCTCCCCAAATCTTTTTCAATGAGTCAAAAACAGTTGTCAGTACTTGGACTGGAACAGAATGAACTATGCAGACACAAGTGCGTCAAAACAGAGGGGAAGGTATAAGAATGTGAGTATTGACGTCATGAGGGGCAATAATTAACAGATCAAAATTCAGTACAGGCTAACTGTCAGACTTTTTCTCTGGAGATGTTTTCTGTTAGTGCATAATTGATTTGTTCTAGTCTAGAGGGTAACACACTCAATACATTCATAGCCTACATTGCCTTGCAAATAGCAATTCGCTCTATTGTTGTCGAATTTCTGTTAGATTAAAAAGCAACATGGCATCCCCCCAACATCAGCAGCTGCTGCCTCACAACACAGAGGTGAGCTGTGACTCAAGCGGCGAGGGCAGCGTCTCCGTGAGGATCAGCAGTAGTGTCAAACACAAGCACGGAGGAGGAGCCGGGGCGCTGGGTGGCATGGGAGGAGGCTTCATGGGGAGTGGGTCCAAACACTGCAAGTACAGCATCTCCTCTAGCTGCAGCTCGGGAGAGTCCGGGGTCCTCAGGCCCGTGGTTAAGGGGCTGCGAACCCAGAGGAAGATGCCCCAGCTGTTTGAAAGGTCTGCTGGGCACTTCTGGGACCCAAAGTTTGACTCTCCCATCCTGGAGGAGGCATGCAGGGAGAGGTGCTTTCCCCAGACCCAGCGGAGGTTCCGCTACGTCCTCTTCTACCTGTTCGCCGCCAGCCTCCTCTGGGGGGTGTACTTCAGTGCCAACCCCGACCGGTGTGACCGAACTGCCTTCCTCGTCCCCACCGCCTGCTTCCTCCTCTTCTGCCTCCTCCTCTTCCTTTTGACGTTCACAAGGATCTACGTCCGCTGCTACAACCAGGCGTCGCTGCTGCTCATCGTGGTGACCTTTGCCCTCACCCTGGCACCCCAGATCCAGACAGCCGGCTTCAGGGACCTGGAGACCCTCCCTCCTGAGGATGTGGTGGAGGATGCGGGGGACTTCAGTGGCATGGAGCCCAGAAATGTGACCTTCAACCGGGACTTACCCACGGGCAGCGCCTGCCTATCTCCAGTAGGGACCTTCTCCCTGGGCATGGAGGTGCTACTGCTACTCTACAGCGTCCTCCACGTCCGACTCTATGCCTCGGTGCTACTGGGACTTCTCTACTCTGTGCTCTTCGAGGCTCTGGGATGGCTTCACCTCACCCAGGCTGCTGGGGATGGTTGGAGCCAGGCCTTGGAGGGGTCTGACTGGGACACTCTACGCTGGCTGGGGCCAGCCAAAGCTTTGCTCCACCTGTGCGCCCATGCCATCGGCATCCACCTTTTCATCATGTCTGAGGTGCGATCGCGAAGTACCTTCCTCAAGGTGGGCCAGGCCATCATGCACGGCAAGGACCTGGAGGTGGAGAAGGCGCTGAAAGAACGCATGATCCACTCTGTGATGCCTCGGAGGGTGGCCGACGATCTGATGAAGCAGGGCGACGAGGAAGGCTTGGCGGGCGGGAGCTCGGCCAAGCGCTACTCCAGCAGCGGCGCGGCGGCCGTCATCTCCAGTCCCAAGAACAACAAGAGGA
The DNA here is from genome assembly GCF_018296145.1 of Oncorhynchus tshawytscha. NCBI lineage: Eukaryota > Metazoa > Chordata > Actinopteri > Salmoniformes > Salmonidae > Oncorhynchus > Oncorhynchus tshawytscha. The sequence goes on from NW_024609795.1 coordinate 520,002, forward strand.
ATAAGACCTCAATCCCGAGAGGCCAGATCATCTTCAGACCCTTTAACATGAAGCGCATGGAGCCCGTCAGCATCCTCTTCGCGGATATCGTAGGCTTCACCAAGATGTCTGCCAACAAGTCGGCCCACGCCTTGGTGGGGCTCCTCAATGACCTCTTTGGACGTTTTGACCGGCTGTGTGAGCTGACGTGCTGTGAGAAGATAAGCACCCTCGGGGACTGCTACTACTGCGTGGCAGGCTGCCCTGAACCTCGGGCTGACCATGCCTACTGCTGCGTAGAGATGGGGCTGGGCATGATCCAAGCCATCGAACAGTTCTGTCAGGAGAAGAGCGAAATGGTTAACATGAGGGTGGGCGTCCACACGGGCACTGTCCTGTGCGGTATCCTCGGGATGAAGCGATTTAAGTTCGACGTGTGGTCCAACGACGTGAACCTGGCCAATTTGATGGAGCAACTGGGCGTGGCCGGGAAGGTGCACCTATCAGAAGCCACCGCCAACTTTTTGGATGACCGGTACCAGCGGGAGAACGGACGGGTCACTGAGAGGGTTGGACAGAGCGTGGTGGCGGACCAGCTGAAAGGTACGTGACCAGCTGGTTGCAAGGCGGGGATTGCACATCTGTGGGAATGGGTTGTGATTTATGTGATTGCTTTCAGTGGTGGAAAAAGTACCCAATTGTCATACTTGAGTAAAAGTAAAGACACCTTAATAGAAAATGACTCAAGTGAAAGTCACCCAGTAAAATACTACTTGAGTAAGTCTAAAAGTATTTGGTTTTAAATATACTTAAGTATCAAAAGTAAGTGTAATTGCTAAAATATACTTAAGTATCAAAAGTAAAAGTATAAATCATTTCACATTCTATATATTAAGTAAACCAGACAGCACGTTTTCTTCTTTTTAAAATTTACGGCAAGCAAGGGGAACATACTAACACTCAGACATTTACAAATGACGCATGTGTGTTTGGTGAGTCCGCCAGATCAGAGTCAGTAGGAATGACCTGGGCTTTTCTCTTGGTAAGTGAGTGAATTGGACAGTTTCACTGTCCTGCTAAGTATTCAAAATGTAACAAGTACTTGTTGGGTGTCAGCGAAACTGTACAGAGTAAAAACTACATCATTTTTTAAAATGTATGTAGTGAAGTATAAGTTGTCAAAAATGTTAATAGTGAAGCACAGATACCCCAAAAAACGACTTAAGTAGTACTTGAAATTACTTATTCTTAAGCTTTCCAGTATTGCCTGGCTGTCAGGAGTTAAGCACAGATTGGATATCATGTTACATTTAGCAATCACTAAAACATCTCAGTCTTGTGTATTTGTTTAGCATGGCATGGAGAGAGTCAGAAGCAGTATTGATATTGATCTCTCTATGCAGTGGAACATTTTAACATACGCTGGGACTTTTCTTGTTCTGCTTGTTCTGCCTTACTGACGGCCTCTCTATCAAATAAAATGTTATTTGTCACATGCGCCGAATACAACAGGTGTTGCCTTTACCATGAAATGCTAACTTACAAGCCCTTTACCAACAATGCAGTTTAAGAAATAGAGTTAAGAAAATATTTACTGAATAAACTAAAGTAAAATGTAATCAAAAGGTAACACAAGGAAATGACATAACAACAACGAGTCAATGTACAGGGGGTACCGGTACCGAGTCAATGTATAGGGGGTACCGGTACCGAGTCAATGTACAGGGGGTACCGGTACCGAGTCAATGTACAGGGGGTACCGGTACCGAGTCAATGTACAGGGGGTACCGGTACCGAGTCAATGTGCAAGGGGTACCGGTACCGAGTCAATGTGCAAGGGGTACCGGTACCGAGTCAATGTGCAAGGGGTACCGGTACCGAGTCAATGTGCAAGGGGTACCGGTACCGAGTCAATGTGCAAGGGGTACCGGTACCGAGTCAATGTGCAAGGGGTACCGGTACCGAGTCAATGTGCAAGGGGTACCGGTACCGAGTCAATGTGCAAGGGGTACCGGTACCGAGTCAATGTGCAAGGGGTACCGGTACCGAGTCAATGTGCAGGGGTACCGAGTCAATGTGCAAGGGGTACGGTACGAGTCAATGTGCAAGGGGTACCGGTACCGAGTCAATGTGCAGGGGGGTACCGGTACCGAGTCAATGTGCAGGGGGGTACCGAGTCAATGTGCGGGCTGTACCGGTACCGAGTCAATGTGCGGGGGGTACCGGTACCGAGTCAATGTGCAGGGGGGTACCGAGTCAATGTGCGGGCTGTACCGGTACCGAGTCAATGTGCAAGGGGTACCGGTACCGAGTCAATGTGCAGGGGGTACCGGTACCGAGTCAATGTGCAAGGGGTACCGGTACCGAGTCAATGTGCAAGGGGTACCGGTACCGAGTCAATGTGCAAGGGGTACCGGTACCGAGTCAATGTGCAAGGGGTACCGGTACCGAGTCAATGTGCAGGGGGTACCGGTACCGAGTCAATGTGCAAGGGGTACCGGTACCGAGTCAATGTGCAGGGGGTACCGGTACCGAGTCAATGTGCAAGGGGTACCGGTACCGAGTCAATGTGCGGGGGGTACCGGTACCGAGTCAATGTGCGGGGGGTACAGGTTAGTCGAGGTCATTTGACGGTAGGGATAAAGTGACTATGCATGGATAATAAAAGGCGAGTAGCAGCAGTGTAGAACAAAGGTGTGGGGGGGTCAATGTAAATAGTCTGGGTGACCATTTGATTAATTGTAATCTATCGGTCCTCTACTGATGCAGCAAGGTCACCTAACGGCAGTTTCGCAACACAGGCAGCAGTAATAAGGACTTTACGGCTGTTCATTTTCACTTAGTAAACCTATGTGGGTTGAATGAAAACACCTTTATGCTGTGTTGTTTATGTGCTGCAGTACGGTGCACACATTTCTGTTCTGAATGAGAGCTTTATACAGGGCCAATCGGGACACTACACCAAAGGTGATTGGTGGTTCCCTCTTTGTTGTCTGTGATTACGAGACACGTGGGGCCTGCCACTGGTCAAGGTCAGCACCTGTTTCACAGTGTCATATGTCATACGTTGGGGACATCAGGGACAGGGGAGTTCAGTCTGTCGGGAGGTGCCCTTTGTGGTTGACTGGGTGTTGGTTTTATCTGACACTGAACCACAAATAGACTGTTGTACCCCTCTGTCCCCGTCCTCCCCCTCATTTCTGTTCCCTGTTCAGTTATACTGCCTGCCTGCCTGTCTGCCACCCAGACGTCGTCCTCAATGTGACCCTGTTCTCTTACCCTGGCTCTGAACCTCCAAGGGATTGTCTTACCTTAGATTGTCTTCTTACCTTATCTACCCTACCCTGCCTTTCTAAAGTCTTCGAATCCCACTGTACCTTCTCCGCTATGCAATCTGGTTCCCACGAGGGTCATGGGTGCACCTCAGCCACATTCAAGGTCCTAAACGATATCATAACCACCATCGATAAAAGACAAGACTGTACAGCCGTCTTCATCGACTTGGCCAAGGCATTCGACTCTGTCAATCACCCCATTCTTATCAGCAGACGCAACAGCCTTGGTTTCTCAAATGACTGCCTCGCCTGGTTCACCAACTACTTCTCAGATAGAGTTCAGTGTGTCAAATCATAGGGCCTGTTGTCCGGACCTCTGGCAGCCTCTATGGGGGTACCACAGACTTCAATTTTCGGGCTGATTCTTTTCTCTGTATACATCAATGATGTCGCACTTGCTGCTGGTGATTCTCTGATCCACCTCTACGCAGACGACACCATTCTGTGTACTTCTGGCCCCTCTTTGGACACTGTGTTAACTAACCTCCAGACGAGCTTCAATGCCATACAACTCTCCTTCCATGGCCTCTTACTACTCTTAAATGTAAGTGAAACTAAATGCATGCTCTTCAACCGATCGCTACCCGCACCTGCCCACCCGTCTAGCATCACTACACTGGACGGTTCTGACTTACAATATGTGGACAACTACAAATACCTAGATGTCTGGTTAGACTGTAAACTCTCCTTCCAGACTCACGTTAAGCATCTCCAATCCAAATGTAAATCTAGAATCGGCTTCCTATTCCACAACAAAGCATCCTTCACTCATGCTGCCAAACATACCCTCATAAAACTGACTATCCTACCGATCCTTGACTTCGGCGGTGTCATTTACAAAATAGCCTCCAACACTCTACTCAGCAAATTGGATGTAGTCAATCACAGTGCCATCCGTTTTGTCACCAAAGCCCCATATACTACCCACCACTGCGATGCTCTTGTTGGCTGGCCCAATGCTCTCGTTGGCTGGCCCTCGCTTTATATTCGTAGCCAAAACCACTGGCTCCAGGTCATCTATAAGTTTTTGCTAGGTAAAGCCACGCCTTATCTCAGCTCACTGGTCACCATAGCAGCACGCTCTCCAGCATGTATATTTCACGGGTCATCCCCAAAGCCAACTCGTCCTTTGGCCGCCTTTCCTGCCAGTTGTCTGCTGCCAATGACTGGAACGAATTGCAAAAATCACTGAAGCTGGAGACTCATATCTCCCTCACTAAATTTAAGCATCAGCTGTCAGAGCAGCTTACTGATCATTGCACCTGTACATAGCCATCTGTAAATAGTCCACCCAACTACCTCATCCCCATATTGTTTTTTTGTTTGTTGCTACATTGCACCCCAGTATCTCTACTTGCACATTCATCTTCTGCACTATCCATCACTCCAGTGTTTAATTGCTAAATTGTAATTATTTCGCCACTATGGCCTATTTATTGCCTTACCTCCCTAATCTTACTACATTTGCACACACTGTATAAAGATGTTTCTATTGGGTTATTGACTGTACGTTTGTTTATTCCATGTGTAACTCTGTGTTGTTTGTGTCGCACTGCTTTGCTTTATCTTGGCCAGGTCGCAGTTGCAAATGAGAACTTGTTCTCAACTGGCCTACCTTGTTAAATAAAGGTGAAATAAAAATAAATAAATACGTGTAACTATTTATGTAACAGCTTTTCTTTATAAATGGAGATGTCAGCAATTTACAGTGCATCTGCTCCGCCTCGTTTCAGCCTGACTCTTCTCTCTCTCTTTCCGTCTGCATTATCTCTCTCTCTCTCTCTCCGTCTGCATTATCTCTCTCTCTCTCCGTCTGCATTATCTCTCTCTCTCTCCGTCTACATTATCTCTCTCTCTCTCTCCGTCTGCATTATCTCTCTCTCTCTCCGTCTACATTATCTCTCTCTCCGTCTGCATTATCTCTCTCTCTCTCCGTCTGCATTATCTCTCTCTCTCTCCGTCTCCATTATCTCTCTCTCTCCGTCTCCATTATCTCTCTCCGTCTCCATTATCTCTCTCTCTCCGTCTCCATTATCTCTCTCTCTCTCCGTCTCCATTATCTCTCTCTCTCCGTCTCCATTATCTCTCTCTCCGTCTCCATTATCTCTCTCTCTCCGTCTCCATCCATTATCTCTCTCTCTCCGTCTCCATTAGCTCTCTCTCTCCGTCTCCATTATCTCTCTCTCTGCATTATTATCTGTCTCTCTCTGTCTGCCATTCTCTCTCTCTCTGTCTCATTATCTCTCTCTCCGTCTCCATTATCTCTCTCTCTCCGTCTCCATTATCTCTCTCTCTCCGTCTCCATTATCTCTCTCTCCGGCTCCATTATCCGTCTATCTCTCTCCGTCTCCATTATCTCTGTCTCATTATCTCTCTCTCTGTGTCTCCATTATCTCTCTCTGCGTCTCCATTATCTATTATCTCTCTCTCTCTCTCTCCGTCTCCATTATCTCTCTCTCTCCGTCTCCATTATCTCTCTCTCTCTCCATTATCTCTCTCTCGTCTCCATTATCTCTCTCTCTCCGTCTCCTCCATTATCTCTCTCTCTCCGTCTCCATTATCTCTCTCTCTCTCTGTCTCCATTATCTCTCTCTCTCTCTCTCTCTCTCCGTCTCCATTATCTCTCTCTCTCCGTGATCTCTCTCTCTCCATTATCGCTCTCTCTCTGTCTCCATTATCTCTCTCTCTGTCTCCATTATCTATCTCTCTGTGTCTCCATTATCTCTCTCTCTGCGTCTCCATTATCTCTCTCTCTCTGTCTCCATTATCTCTCTCTCTCTGTCTCCATGATCTCTCTCTGTCTCCATTATCTCTCTCTGTCTCTCTCTCTCCGTCTCCATTATCTCTCTCTCTCCATTTCCTTTTCACACTCTCTTTTCCTCACACTGTCCCTCTCTCCCTGCTAAATCACATAACCCCAGAGAGACCAGTAATTCGGTTTTATTTAATGCATTTATGCAAATACCTCTGATGGAACTAAAACTCTGGCTTAATGGCTCTTTTCATCACCTGGAGAATCAGTACATTATCACCTAGCAGTAATAAAGTTATGGTGCCAAACGTAGCTGTGTTTGAAAGACTGAGGGATTGAACCGCCACTAAAATGAAAATCCCCTTTATTCTGGTCTCGACCTGCTTCTCTCTCCAGCCATAGCAGTATCAGAGGCTCACACTACACAACTGTCATTGTGGGCAATGATAGGACCTACCATGTTTTGATTCAGTGAGATTGTTGTTGGTGTGTCGTTGAGTCATGTATATCATGAATATGCGGAACTACCAGTATTATTTTACCTTGATTTAACTTTGCAAGTCAGTTAAGAACAAATTCTTATTTTCAATGATGGCCTAGGAACAGTGGGTTAACTGCCTTGTTCAGGGGCAGAATGACAGATTTGTGCATGTCAGCTCAGGGATTCGATCTTGCAACCTTTCGGTCCAACGCTATAACCACTAGGATACGCTTCCGCCCCATACTCTAACAGTATACTCTACCAATATACTCTGCAGTGTATAGTCAGGGATTTCAGGTCAAAAGGACGAGTCACCTCGCTCATTCCCACGACCCTGCATCTCACATGCAAGGGGAAAGTCCCCTTCACAGCTAGTACGTGGATGCTGTGCTGGCTGACCTGTGTGTCACATCTCATCATTTTTAGACGCTGGGCGAGGAACTCTGCAGAAAGAAACATTGAGGCCTTCACATATATACATTAGGGGAAAGTCCTTTCCCAGCTCGTAGGCAGATGCTGGTTTGGCTGACCTGTGTAGTAAAGAAATGAACAATGTCATGCAGTACATCACATGATTCTGAGCTTCTGGCTGAGATACTGCAGAAAGAAATACTGAGATTCTTATTCCAACTTTAATAGTGCCAACGTTTTGGTATAAGGAAGGACTATATATCGTGCATGCCTTTTTGTGTCTCTAGGCCTATGTTGGATCACAGTGGAGCCAACCAGGGTAAATGCCTGTGTGTGATTCCAGAGCATGAAGACAATCTGAGCATTGTCATAGCATTATAGCGGCGGGCTGGTGGCGGGGGCTGACGGCGGGCTGGGGGCTGACGGCGGGCTGGTGGCGGGCTGGTGGCAGGGGCTGACGGCGGGCTGGTGGCGGGGGCTGACGGCGGGCTGGTGGCGGGGGCTGACGGCGGGCTGGGGGGGGGCTGACGGCGGGCTGGTGGCGGGCTGGTGGCGGGGGCTGGTGGCGGGCTGGTGGCGGGGGCTGGTGGCGGGCTGGGGGCTGACGGCGGGCTGGTGGCGGGCTGGTGGCGGGGGCTGACGGCGGGCTGGTGGCGGGGGCTGACGCCACAGCAGGTGCAGCTGGTCAGCTGGAAATGAGGGATGATGGCGGGAAGGAATGAAGATTCTTCTCTGTCAGAGACACCACCGCTCCCGTTTGTCAGGCAGCCCCTGGAGTGTCTTTAGTAGGCCACACACACACCAGCAGGCGTGAAAAAGCCCTGAAACCCAACGATGGTTGAATTTTTTATGGAGTGGTCGGGCCCGTTATGCTCTCTCCATCTGAGGGAAAATGGTGTCTTTTAACAGGCGCCTGTCCTAGACCGTCTGTATAGTGTTGGTTTCCCTTCTCCAATCCCTCCCTCCCTCCCTCCCTCCCTCCCTCCCTCCCTCCCTCCCTCCCTCCCTCCCTCCCTCCCTCCCTCCCTCCCTCCCTCCCTCCCTCCCTCCCTCCCTCCCTCCATCTATCTCTCCATCCATCTCTCTCTCTTCTCTCCCTCTGTCCCTCTCCATTCTCACTGCCTCTGCTTCTCTTTCCCTCCCTCCATCTATCTCTCATCTCTCTCTTTCTTCTCTCCCTCTGTCCCTCTCCATTCTCACTGCCTCTGCTTCTCCCTCCCTCCCTCCCTCCCTCCATCTATCTCTCATCCATCTCTCTCTCTTCTCTCCCTCTGTCCCTCTCCATTCTCACTGCCTCCTGCTTCTCCTCCCTCCCTCCCTCCCTCTATCTCCCTCATCCATCTCTCTCTCTTCTCTCCCTCTGTCCCTCTCCATTCTCACTGCCTCTGCTTCTCCCTCCCTCCCTCCCTCCATCTATCTCTCATCCATCTCTCTCTCTTCTCTCCCTTTGTCCATCCTCTCCATTCTCTCCTGTCCCCTCCATTCTCTGCCTCTGCTTCTCCCTCCCCCTCCCTCCATCTATCTCTCATCCATCTCTCTCTCTTCTCTCCCTTTGTCCCTCTCCATTCTCACTGCCTCTGCTTCTCTCTCCCTCCCTCCCTCCATCTATCTCTCATCCATCTCTCTCTCTTCTCTCCCTTTGTCCCTCTCCATTCTCACTGCCTCTGCTTCTCTCTCCCTCCCTCCCTCCATCTATCTCTCATCCATCTCTCTCTCTTCTCTCCCTCTGTCCCTCTCCATTCTCACTGCCTCTGCTTCTCTCTCCCTCCCTCCCTCCATCTATCTCTCATCCATCTCTCTCTCTTCTCCCTTTGTCCCTCTCCATTCTCACTGCCTCTGCTTCTCTCTCCCTCCCTCCCTCCATCTATCTCTCATCCATCTCTCTCTTCTCTCCCTCTGTCCCTCTCCATTCTCACTGCCTCTGCTTCTCTCTCCCTCCCTCCATCTATCTCTCATCCATCTCTCTTCTCTCTCCCTCTGTCCCTCTCCATTCTCACTGCCTCTGCTTCTCTCTCCCTCCCCCTCTCTCCCCCCTCTCCTTCTTCCTCATCCTCTCACTGATACTGTCTGTTAGGGCCATTTCACACTGCATCTTTGTGTGGGCGTGTTGCTCTCTGTGTGACTTTACCATCATTCCATTTCTCAACACCATGACTCATGGTTACAGTCAGGTCATTGTAACATTGCGTAGTGAGAACAAACCTTCAAGATTTGTGTATTTTAGTCAGCATATATAGTGTGCCAAGTAGCCTGTCTCTGTCTATACACTGCACAGCTATAGCAGCAGTCTCTGTCTATACATTGCACAGCTATAGCAGCAGTCTATGTCTATACATTGCACAGCTATAGCAGCAGTCTCTGTCTATACATTGCACAGCTATAGCAGCAGTCTATGTCTATACATTGCACAGCTATAGCAGCAGTCTCTGTCTATACATTGCACAGCTATAGCAGCAGTCTCTGTCTATACATTGCACAGCTATAGCAGCAGTCTCTGTCTATACATTGCACAGCTATAGCAGCAGTCTCTGTCTATACATTGCACAGCTATAGCAGCAGTCTCTGTCTATACATTGCACAGCTATAGCAGCAGTCTCTCATTGCACAGCTATAGCAGCAGTCTCTATACATTGCACAGCTATAGCAGCAGTCTCTGTCTATACATTGCACAGCTATAGCAGCAGTCTCTGTCTATACATTGCACAGCTATAGCAGCAGTCTCTGTCTATACATTGCACAGCTATAGCAGCAGTCTCTGTCTATACATTGCACAGCTATAGCAGCAGTCTCTGTCTATACATTCAGCTATAGCAGCAGTCTCTGTCTATACATACATTGCACAGCTATAGCAGCAGTCTATGTCTATACATTGCACAGCTATAGCAGCAGTCTCTGTCTATACATTGCACAGCTATAGCAGCAGTCTCTGTCTATACATTGCACAGCTATAGCAGCAGTCTCTGTCTATACATTGCACAGCTAGCAGCAGTAGCAGCAGCTATAGCAGCAGTCTCTGTCTATACATTGCACAGCTATAGCAGCAGTCTTGCACAGCTATAGCAGCAGTCTCTGTCTATACATTGCACAGCTATAGCAGCAGTCTCTGTCTATACATTGCACAGCTATAGCAGCAGTCTCTGTCTATACATTGCACAGCTATAGCAGCAGTCTCTGTCTATACATTGCACAGCTATAGCAGCAGTCTCTGTCTATACATTGCACAGCTATAGCAGCAGTCTCTGTCTATACATTGCACAGCTATAGCAGCAGTCTCTGTCTATACATTGCACAGCTATAGCAGCAGTCTCTGTCTATACATTGCACAGCTATAGCAGCAGTCTCTGTCTATACATTGCACAGCTATAGCAGCAGTCTCTGTCTATACATTGCACAGCTATAGCAGCAGTCTCTGTCTATACATTGCACAGCTATAGCAGCAGTCTCTGTCTATACATTGCACAGCTATAGCAGCAGTCTCTGTCTATACATTGCACAGCTATAGCAGCAGTCTATGTCTATACATTGCACAGCTATAGCAGCAGTCTCTGTCTATACATTGCACAGCTATACAGTCTTGTCTATACACAGCTATAGCAGCAGTCTCTGTCTATACATTGCACAGCTATAGCAGCAGTCTCTGTCTATACATTGCACAGCTATAGCAGCAGTCTCTGTCTATACATTGCACAGCTATAGCAGCAGTCTATGTCTATACATTGCACAGCTATAGCAGCAGTCTATGTCTATACATTGCACAGCTATAGCAGCAGTCTATGTCTATACATTGCACAGCTATAGCAGCAGTCTATGTCTATACATTGCACAGCTATAGCAGCAGTCTCTGTCTATACATTGCACAGCTATAGCAGCAGTCTCTGTCTATACATTGCACAGCTATAGCAGCAGTCTCTGTCTATACATTGCACAGCTGTCTATACATTGCACAGCTATAGCAGCAGTCTATGTCTATACATTGCACAGCTATAGCAGCAGTCTATGTCTATACATTGCACAGCTATAGCAGCAGTCTCTGTCTATAGCAGCAGTTGCACAGCTATAGCAGCAGTCTATGTCTATACATTGCACAGCTATAGCAGCAGTCTATGTCTACAGCTAGCAGCAGCTAGCAGCAGTCATGTCTATACATTGCACAGCTATAGCAGCAGTCTCTGTCTATACATTGCACAGCTATAGCAGCAGTCTCTGTCTATACATTGCACAGCTATAGCAGCAGTCTATGTCTATACATTGCAGTCTCTGTCTATACATTGCACAGCTATAGCAGCAGTCTCTGTCTATACATTGCACAGCTATAGCAGCAGTCTCTGTCTATACATTGCACAGCTATAGCAGCAGTCTCTGTCTATACATTGCACAGCTATAGCAGCAGTCTCTGTCTATACATTGCACAGCTATAGCAGCAGTCTCTGTCTATACATTGCACAGCTATAGCAGCAGTCTATGTCTATACATTGCACAGCTATAGCAGCAGTCTATGTCTATACATTGCACAGCTATAGCAGCAGTCTCTGTCTATACATTGCACAGCTATAGCAGCAGTCTCTGTCTATACATTGCACAGCTATAGCAGCAGTCTCTGTCTATACATTGCACAGCTATAGCAGCAGTCTCTGTCTATACATTGCACAGCTATAGCAGCAGTCTTCAGCCAAGGAGTCAGCGTGTTATGAGCTTACCAGGTGAGTAATAAGCTATATTTACATTTTAGTCATTTAGCAGACATTTTTATCCAGAGAGACTTACAGGAACAATTAGGGGTCAAGGGCACAATGACAGATTTGTCACCTAGTCGGCTCGTGAATTCTAAATAGCAACCTTTTGGTTACTGGCCCAACGCCCTTAACCAATAAGTGCCCTTTACTTAACGGCCAGAGGAAGAAATGATTTACAGCGCAACATTTCTCGCTCGTTAATTAGATTGTGCGTCTGCCCTCACCACTCTCCCGTTTTTTCCTGCCTCAGGTTAAATGTGCCGTTCCCACTCCTCTGACTCCGCCCTCCTCCCCCTCTTCGCTCCTCCCCCTCTCCGCTCCTCCCTCCATGATGTATTCAGTTCACTTCCCAAGATGTATCCTGTCCTTGTACATTTACTTGGCCCGCTGAGAGAGCTAGCTGTCAGGAGGAGAGAGTTGTGCTTGTTCGCTGTGAAAAATCTTCCCCACTGTCTTAGCGTACATAAGCTACAGTAAGTCATGGTGGGAGGGTGTGGATTCTGGCAGGGACGGAGCTCTTCGCTCGCCCAGCTGTGGGAGTAAATGGCTTTGACCCAGACACTAATTGCTGTGCCACTGCCCTCCCTCCGTGGTCTTGATGTTCTTTTGAGTTAGTTAATGTCTCACTCTTGGTGTTCAGGGCCTTCAACGCATTTTAACAGGCCAAGATTGAATTCAAGCCTTTTTTAAAAATCTATAACTGGGTCTTTTTCCCCTCTGGCACTGCTAAGCCAGGCCGAGCTGTAGGCCTACTGGGCTGGACTGGTTATGCATCCATCATAGTTGCTGGAACTGTGCTGGAAAGCACAATGTGAAAATAAAATATCCAAGCCAACCAGTTCAGGACGGCTCTATAGTCTAAAGTGTGAATCAGGCTTTTCATTACACACATGCTTAAACACACTCGTGTCTGACCTACAGCACCAGTCTAAAGTTTGGACAAACCGACTCATTCAACGGTTTTTCTTTCTTTTTTACTATGTTCTACATTATAGAATTATAGTGAAGACATCAACACTATGAAATAACACATATGGAATCATGTAGTAACCAAAAAAGTGTTAAGCAAATCTAAATATAGTTTAGATTCTTCAAAGTAGTCACCCTTTGCCTTGATGACAGCTTTGCACACTCTTGGCATTTTCTTAACCAGCTTCACCTGGAATGCTTTTCCAACAGTCTTGAAGGAGTTCCCACATATGCTGAGCTGCTTTTGGCTGCTTTTCCTTCACTTTGTGGTCCAATTCATGGTCCAATTCATCCCAAACCATCTCAATTGAGTTGAGGTTGGGTGATTGTGGAGGCCAGGTCATCTGATGCAGGACTCCATCACTCTCATTCTTGGTCAATTAGTCCTTACACAGCCTGGAGGTGTGTTGGGTCATTGTCCTGCTGAAAAACAAATTATATAGTCCCACTAAGGACAAACCAGATGGGATGGCGTCTCGCTGCATAATGCTGTGGTCGCCATGCTGGTTAAGTGTGCTTTGAATTCTAAATAAATCATTGCTAGTGTCACCAGCAAAGCATCATCACAAGTCCTCCTCCATGCTTCACGGTGGGAACCACACATGCGGAGATAATCTGTTCACCTACTCTGTGTCTCATAAAGACAAAGCGGTTAAAACCAAAAATCTCAAATTTCCACCGGTTTAATGTCCATTGCTCGTATTTCTTGGCCCGAGAAACTTGGTCCTTTAGTAGTTTTTTTGTCAGCAATTCGACCACGAAGGCCTGATTCATGTAGTATGCAGTCTCCTCTGAACAGTTGATTTTGAGATGTGTCTGTTACTTGAACTCGGTCAAGCATTTATTTAGGCTGCAATTTCTGAGGCTGGTAACTCTAATGAACTTATCCTCTGCAGCAGAGGTAACTCTGGGTCTTCCTTTCCTGTGGCGGTCCTCATGAGAGCCAGTTTCATCATAGCGCTTGAGGGTTTTTGCGACTGCACTTGAAGAAACTTGTATGAAAGTAATGATAGGCTGTCATTTCTCTTTGCTTATTTGAGCTAGTCTTGCCATAATAGGGACTTGGTCTTTTACCAAATAGGTCTATCTTCTGTATACCACTCCTGCCTTGTCACACCACAACTGATTTGTTCAAACACATTAAGAAGGAAAGAATTTCCACAAATTAACATTTAAGAAGGCACACCTGTTCATTGAAATGTATTCCAGGTGCATACCTCATGAAGCTGGTTGAGAGAATGCCAAGAGTGTGCAAAGCTGTCATCAAGGCAAAGGGTGGCTACTTTGAAGAATCGCAGATATAAAATCTATACACTTTTTTGGTTACTACATGATTCCATATGTGTTATTTCATAGTTTTGATGTCTTTACTATTATTCTACAATGTAGAAAATAGTACAAATAAAGAAACAACCTTGAATGAGTAGGTGTGCCCAAACTTTTGACTGGTACTGTAACTGTTTACAATTTATTGTTGTGTTTGTAGCCTCTGGCTGAGTGCCAAATAGTTAAATGTCACAGGTGCATCCTGTTAAGGATGAGCTAGCCAGTCCCTAAGTGACGCTCTAATAATAGCCATTCTGCATCTGCTTGTGTCTGTCTACATGGTGCTAATAAGTCATTTTGACATTGTTTTTAAGTCTTACATTTCCTTCACTAAAATTGCTGACTGTATGCAGAATGCCTTGTGAGCCTAGGCTTAAACAGTGAAGTTGACAGGTCTGACTCTGAATATCATCTGTACTGATTAGATTTAAAAGGGGCGTCAGGTAGTCTAAGAGCGTTGGGCCTGTGGTAGAATTACAACATTATGTTAATCACATTACTTTTATATTAAAATGTATTCCTATATTAGTACATCCACACTCTGTTTTTCTGAGAGGCAACATAATAGGGGTTTTAGAGCTCTTGTGGCTGTGTGAACTGAGACGAGCCTCTGAGATATAACGCTGACAGTGGATTTACGATGGCTTGGTGATAAGACAACATTCTATTGACGTGAACGTTCGGTTAAGGCAGCCTCCTGCACCTCTCTGATTCAGAGAGGTTAAATGCGGAAGATCCATTTCGGTTGAAGTCATTCAGTTGTACCGCTGACTAGGTATCCCCCTTTCCCCTTCTATCCCTGACAAGAGCAGTCAGTGAGCACCTCTTCAGAAGTGGCTTTTTGTTCTCCGCGTACCTCTCTCCCCCTGTCTCTGTGTGGTCCCAACGGTCGGTATATCTGTCTAGTCTAGTGTCTGTCTGCCAGCTTGTCTATCCGTCCGTCCGTCTGCAATGTTTGCCCGGCCCCCTGTTGTCCCTATCTCAGTGGAAATGGGAGCTATTTTGGGCTCTCACCCTGCAAATTACCTGGCTGTGTCCATCCTGTCTTGGTGACTAATTCAGAGCGATGGCACCTGCAGAACATCACGCTATAGTTGGAGCTAAATGTCAGCATCGTAGAAATAGAGTTACTAGAATGGGCACCCCCTTTCAAGTCAATGAGACCATGATAGGTGGACTAGTAATTGTATTTCTACAGTTTGTATGGCTCTCTTTAGTCGGTTGTAGATGACAGAATTCCAGCGCTCGGACAAGAGCTGGTTATGCTGCTTTGATGTGGATGGATCATATTATTATATCATATTCTTGTTGAATGTAGAACCCTGACTGTCATGACTTCCGCCAAAGTTGGTCCCTCTTCTTGTTCGGGCGACGTTCGGCGGTCGAAGTCACCGACCTTCTAGCCATCGCTGATCCTCTTTTCATTTTCCATTGGTTTTGTCTGGTCTTCCATCACACCTGGTTCCAATCCCATCAATTCCATGTTGTGTATTTACCCCTCTGTTCCCCCTCATGTCCTTGTGGGTGATTGTTTATTGTAGTGTTTGTGCTCGTCTGTCCTGGTGTGTATTTACCCCTCTGTTCCCCCTCATGTCCTTGTGGGTGATTGTTTATTGTAGTGTTTGTGCTCATCTGTCCTGGTGTGTGTTGGGTTATGGACCCATTTATTTTATTATTCTGTTTCCCGGTGGGTTTTGTTAATAAACTGCGCCGTTGGAAATACAGTTATTTCTCTCCTGCGTCTGACTTCTCTGCCACCAGTTAAACACCCCTTCCACGGACCTTCTCCAACTGTACTGCTGAGCTCAGTGGTGTACTGCTTCTGCTAGGGAGCTGGAGCGGAGACCTGGGTTCAAATACTATTCACCCCTTCCACTGACCTTCTCCAACTGTACTGCTGAGCTCAGTGGTGTACTGCTTCTGCTAGGGAGCTGGAGCGGAGAAATACTATTCACCCCTTCCACTGACCTTCTCCAACTGTACTGCTGAGCTCAGTGGTGTACTCTTCTGCTACTGGAGCGGAGACCTGGGTTCAAATACTATTCACCCCTTCCACTGACCTTCTCCAACTGTACTGCTGAGCTCAGTGGTGTACTGCTTCTGCTAGGGAGCTGGAGCGGAGACCTGGGTTCAAATACTATTCACCCCTTCCACTGACCTTCTCCAACTGTACTGCTGAGCTCAGTGGTGTACTGCTTCTGCTAGGGAGCTGGAGCGGAGACCTGGGTTCAAATCCAACTGTATGAGCTCACCCTTCTTCCACTGGGACCTTCTCCAACTGTACTGCTGAGCTCAGTGGTGTACTGCTTCTGCTAGGGAGCTGGAGCGGAGACCTGGGTTCAAATACTATTCACCCCTTCCACTGACCTTCTCCAACTGTACTGCTGAGCTCAGTGGTGTACTGCTTCTGCTAGGGAGCTGGAGCGGAGACCTGGGTTCAAATACTATTCACCCCTTCCACTGACCTTCTCCAACTGTACTGCTGAGCTCAGTGGTGTACTGCTCAGTGGTGTACTGCTTCTGCTAGGGAGCTGGAGCGTAGACCTGGGTTCAAATACTATTCTGACCTTCTCCCTTCCACTGACCTTCTAGGGAGCCAACCTGGGTTCAAATACTATTCACCCCTTCCACTGACCTTCTCCAACTGTACTGCTGAGCTCAGTGGTGTACTGCTTCTGCTAGGGAGCTGGAGCGGAGACCTGGGTTCAAATACTATTCACCCCTTCCACTGACCTTCTCCAACTGTACTGCTGAGCTCAGTGGTGTACTGCTTCTGCTAGGGAGCTGGAGCGGAGACCTGGGTTCAAATACTATTCACCCCTTCCACTGACCTTCTCCAACTGTACTGCTGAGCTCAGTGGTGTACTGCTTCTGCTAGGGAGCTGGAGCGGAGACCTGGGTTCAAATACTATTCACCCCTTCCACTGACCTTCTCCAACTGTACTGCTGAGCTCAGTGGTGTACTGCTTCAGCTAGGGAGCTGGGTTCAAATACTATTCAAAATCTTTCAAATACTTTGAGTGTTTGCTTTAGCCTGCCTGGAGTGTTAAATGGGTGGAGTTTGCGGTTTTGGATGTATTCTATTGGTTCCATTTTGCCAGGCAAGCTCAGTCAAACACAGCACAAATGATTTCAAATAGTATTTGAACATAGATCTGCTGGGGGAGCGTTGGATCACATCACTCTCCTCCTCTCTAGGGACATGTTAAATTAAACAGGACTGGGTAATCTTATCTACTCGAAAGTGATTCATGTTAGTAATGCTCACTTGTTACATCTTCCACACAGGCCTTGGTTGGGTCTGGCACTCTATTCCCTATATAGTGCACTGCTTTTGACCAGGGCCCATAGGGGTTTAGTCCCAATTAGAGCACTATATAAGGAATCCGGGGCCATTTGGGACGCAGACCTGGCTTTCAACACGTATTTCTCACTAAAACCCAAAACACATCAGGTCTTTGCTAATACATTTTTATCATTAGACATGTTATTGAATCTCTATAATAGGGCTGTCATGTTGGTGTAATTTATGAAGCATTGATGTGTTCTGAGAGGGAAAAGAGGCTTTGGGGATTAGATATCACAGAGAATCGACTAGAAGACGGAGGCTTAAGACACTCAATTTGTATTCTTGTCTGTGTTATTAATCTCTCTCTATACGGTCAGGCACGCACACCGCTCACTGCTTGGTGATTGGGTAATTGATTAGCTCCATTGGAATTTATTTGGTTGGAAAGAGTGGGACCCTGGTAACTGCAAATAGTCAAGATGATGAATGTTCATGCATCCCCGCACACCAAACAGGTTGTTATTCAATTCAGCCCCAGAACAGGTAACTGTTATCGGTGAAGGCACACACACACGTAGACACACACATACTGCCCAAGCACAATGCTACAGTAGTCTATAGTGATCCACACTACAGAGTTCTCTGCCTGCTTGTGATTCAAACAATCCTATTTACATTTTGAAGATTACTAATGCAACTACCTGTGACCTTGACAAGGAGAAATGATGCTAGCTCGGAGGTCGTTCTCAGAGAGCCCAGAGGGCGAAATGGAGCGAGGGAGGAAAAACAGGGAGGGAGGTAGAAATAGATGGAATTAGAATTGGAGCACGGCCTATTAGCAATGTATTGCTGCAGGCTGCTATGAGGCTGTCCCAGACGAGTCCTCTGGGTCGCCGGGCAGAATATAGCAGAACCACAGCAATGATCTGGCTGAGGTACTCTAACAGGGTTTCATAGTAAGGTCCAGTTAAACTATAACCCTGTTACAGACACTTGAGCATTGATTGTGTGTGTCTTTGTGTGTGTGTGTGTGTGTGTGTGTGTGTGTGTGTGTGTGTGTGTGCACATGTATATTCATGCCTATACGGGCCCTCTTTGCAACCCCGTTCAGAGCTTGAACAGGGCTGTTTCTGTCCTGAAGTCATTTTACTTAAGCCTCAGAGCTCAAATCACTACATAGTAGTGGGTGGTTAAGCTGTGGAGGCAGCTGCAGGGATGGTTTGTAAGACTAAGGGTAAATAGATCCTGGGGATTACCATTATGCTGCATACTGTGAGTGGCGGCGGGAGAAGGGTGTGCTTTCATCTAAAGCCTGGGGAGACTGGGGACAACGTGACTGCACAGTATAGAGTGAAGACAGAGGGCTGGAGGGGACAGGAGACTGTAGAGTGAAGACAGACAGGCTGCAGGGCTGGAGGGGACAGGGGACTGTAGAGTGAAGACAGACAGGCTGCAGGGCTGGAGGGGACAGGACAGGAGACTAGAGTAAAGACAGACAGGCTGAAGGGGACAGGACAGGGGACAGGAGACTGTAGAGTGAAGATAGACAGGCTGGAGGGATCAGGACAGGGTTAAGTACTCCACGGGCCAGAGCTAAATGCTCAATTTCATTGATGTGAAACCTTCTGTACATTGCAGATAGAAATAGAATGAATAGAGCTGACACAATCCTCTATTCTACATAACAGACAATAACAGATGTTCTACACCATACATTTCTATCTGAATGTTGTATAACGGTGCATCCTCCTGAACAGATCAAATCAAATTGTATTAGTCACATGCACAGAATACAACAGGTGTAGACCTTACAGTGAAATGCTTACTTATGAGCCCTTAAACAACAATGCAGTTTAAAAAAAATATGGATAAGAATTAGAAATAAAAGTAACAATTAATTAAAGAGCAGCAGTAAAATAACAATAGCGAGACAGTATACAGGGGGATACTGGTATACAGTCAATGTGCGGGGGCACCGGTTAGTTGAGGTAATATGTACATGTAGGTGGAGTTATTAAAGTGACTATGCATAGATGATAACAGTCACACAGTCTTCCGGAACAGCTAGTGCTCTCATGCATGTTTCAGTGTTATTTGCCTCGAAGTGAGCATATAAGTAGTTTAGCTAGTCTGGTAGGCTTGTGTCACTGGGCAGCTCTCGGCTGTGCTTCCCTTTGTGGTCTGTAATGGTTTGCGAGCCTTGCCACATCCGACAGGCATCAGAGCCGGTGTAGTACGATTCGATCTTAGGCCTGTATTGATGCTTTGCCTGTTAGATGGTTCGTCGAAGGCCATAGCGGGATTTCTTATAAGCTTCCGGGTTAGGCAAGAGCTGCAGCTCCATGAAAGCGGCAGCTCTAGCTATTAGCTCAGTGCGGATGTTGCCTGTAATCCATGGCTTCTGGTTGGGATATGTACGTACGGTCACTGTGAGGACGACGTCATCGATGCACTTATTGATAAAGCCAGTGACTGATGTGGTGTACTCCTCAATGCCATTGGAGTAATCGCGGAACATATTCCAGTCTGTGCTATCAAAACAGTCCTGTAGCTTAGCATCTGCTTCATTTGACCACTTTTTTATTGATCTAGTCACTGGTGCTTCCTGCTTTCATTTTTGCTTGTAAGCAGGAATCAGGAGGATAGAATTATGTCCAGATTTGCCAAATGGAGGGCGAGTGAGAGCAAATTAATTACTTAAAAATCATACAATTTGATTTTCTGGATTTTTGTTTTAGATTCCGTCTCTCACAGTTGAAGTGTACCTATGATAAAAATTGCAGACCTCTACATGCTTTGTAAGTAGGAAAACCTGCAAAATCGGCAGTGTATCAAATATTTGTTCTCCCCACTGTAGTCCTCCGCCCCTTGTCTTACCAGACGCTGCTGTTCTATCCCGCCAGCTCTATGTTGACAATGTCATTGTTCAGCCACGACTCCGTGAATCATAAGGTATTACAGTTTTGAATGTCCTGTTGGTAGTTTAATCTTCCGCGTAGGTCAGCGACAGTAAATTGTTCACGTCGGGCTCATCAGACTCGTTTAAGGAAAAAAAGGATTCTGCCATTCCGTAGTGAGTAATCGCAGTCCTGATGTCCAGAAGTTATTTTTGGTCTTAAAAGATGGAAGAGGTAACATTACAATAAGTTTTTAAAAAAGTTACAAAAAACACAAACGGTTGGGGACATTTAAAACATCTGCCTTCTGCTCTATTTAACAGGCCCCTGCTGTATTGTAGCTTCTAACTAGTTAGCCCGACACCCAGCAGTACAGCACACATCCCTGTAGACTGACACCTGTGACATCATTAGCTTTATCTGCTAGGCCCTGTTCATTGGCCGTTTTGAACCCAAGTGAAACTGGTAAGGTTCTACCTGACCTTGTCTCTTCACAACACAGATATTTATTTTCTGCTGCAAAGAGTTTTGCTACAGAGTTCCTTGCTAAACAGGACCCAGTACTCAGCAAAATGACCTGTGTCATACTGGGTGAATTTGGCAACCGATATGTACAGCAAGGTTATTGTAGAATTGTGATATGGTAATTAGAGTTTTATAGTGCCAGTCAATCAATTATGCTATGTCATAGGCTACAGTACAATGCCACTGCTCAGCACTATCAGACCAGGCCTATTACCCGTTTCATGCTGTGTGGTTGCTCAAGCAAGGCTTGCATATGTTCACGGGTGTGTGTGTGCGTGCGTGCTTGTGTGCGTGTTAGAAATCCCTAACTGGATCCACAGTAGAGGATAGCTGTCTCTCCAGTGGAGTGTCTGGTCTCTATTCTCTTCCACAGAGGGAGCCCTGAGGGAGGGTCAAGGAGAGAGAATCAGAGCACTGTTGTCTGTCTGTTAAAGGAACATAAACACTTCATAACCTCCGACCCACTGTTTACCAGTAATGTCTGCAATAAACATGGCTGTCTTTAGAGTTATATTAGCAATGTAGGCTGTTGTTGTTCTTGTCAGAAGGCGTCAACATTAAGGCTATGTGTACACCTGATGATAGTAAGCTGCAAACGCAAAGCTGTGTATAAGAGCATAAAGTGGACAAATAATCCTCAAAATCTACTTTGAAAAATACTAGGTTTTAGTCAGTAACCTTGGTTAGAGTTTAAACACGGGAACTCTGCTTTTCACATTCTGTTTTCCAGCATGGATTCCGTCAGCTACTGTGTAACCAGGCCAGCTCTTTGCAGTTCGGTCAGTGAGAGACAACTGACCATTTAGTGTTATTGGATAATTAGCGGAGTGTTAATGGATGTCTCTGACCATGTCTGGCTGTCTGCCTGCTCAGTTAATAGCAAGGTCAGTGTCAGTGGTCAAGCTGGATGTGAGTTGGAGTAGGCAGGAAGGGTACAGGCGGGGAGAGGGGGGTAGACGGGCACTAGCCTGGGGTCAGGGGTTACCGTACCAGCTGCTCTGCTGCTTTGGCTGCTACTTACAGATCACACTGCCAGCCCAGCCCCCTCTCTTCAGCAAGGCCACCATCACTGGAAATGTCCTGCTGTGTTCCCTTGTGTCCCCATCATGTTATTCATGTGATCTTGTTTAAGTTGTCGTTATTTAGTAGAGGACATGCTGTAGGCACCAGAATGTGTCTGTGTGTCTTTAATGCATTTCTCATCCCTCCCTTTCTGTTATTTCATGGATTGGATCCTCTTGGTTTGCTTACCATCAGTAACCTGTAGGCTCTGTTGGTCCTCCATCAGCAGTGCGGACTGCTGAATCAGATTTTCACCAGCATATAGACATGTTG